>NC_036851.1:3328643-3414841 GCF_002910315.2 Salvelinus sp. IW2-2015 | reverse complement strand
CACTGAGCTAAAGGGTAGAGCTGCCGCTTTCAAGGTGCGGGACTGTAACACCCGGAATGCTTACAAGAAATCTGCCTATTGCCCTGCCGACAAACGACCACAAAACAGGCAAAGCGTCAATACAGGGCTAAGATTGAATCATACCATACACCTGGGCTCCGCAACGTCAGATTGGCAGGCTTCGCAAACTAATTACAGACTACAGAGGGAGCACAGCCAGCGAGCATCCCAGTGGACACGAGCTACCCAAACGACTAAATCATTTCTATGCTCACTTCAGACAAGCAAACACTGAGGCTGCATGAGAAGCATCAGCTGATTCCGGACTGATCTCGTGATCCGTTCTACCGTATCCGACATGAGTAGACTTTAAACAGGTCAAACATACAAAGGCTGCGGGGGCCAGACGGATTACCAGGACGACTTGGCTCCTGGGCATGTGCTGACCAACTGGCAGGTGTCTTCACTGACATTATTCAACATGTCCTGATTGAGTCTGTAATACCAACATGTTTCAAGCGACCACCATAGTCCCTGTGCCCAAAGGAACCCAAAAGGGCAACCTGCCTAAATGACACAGACCCGATAGCACTCACGTTCGTAGCCAGTGAAGTGCTTTGAAAGGTTGGGTAATGGCTCACATCAACCACCAGATTACAGGAAAGAAAACCCGTAGACCCACTGTAACGGCTGCGGCGTGGGTGGAAAATGTGAGGACCAAGCGCATGCGTTGTTAAGTGTTTCATCTTATTTAATAATACTGCCAAAAACTGAAGCACTCAAATTACAAAACAAATAAAAGTGAAAAACCGAAACAGTTGCTGTCGGGTGCAGACACACAAGACTGAAAACAACCACCCACAAACCAACAGAAAACAGCTACCTTAAATATGTTCCCATTCAGGCACAACGATGACAGCTGCCTCTAGATTGAGAACCAATATCAGGCAAACAATCATAGAAAAAACTAACATAGACAAACCCACCCCAACCACGCCCTGACCAATCCGAAAAACAAAAGACAAAACAAAGAACTAAGGTCAGAACTGACAGTACCCCCCCCCCCCCCCAAGTGCGGACTCCGCCGCAAAAACCTGAACCTATTTAGGAGGGTCTGGGTGGGCTTCTGGGCCTCCTTAGGAACGGCACCCTCCGCCGCGACTAGGACTGCAAACCCTATTAAAGGGCCCACGGACTAGGGGCCCAGCTCCGGACTGAGGGGCAGCTCCGGACTGTTTAAGGACGGGCTCTGGCGGCTCCTGAACTGGTGGGCGGGTCGACTGCGGGCGGCTCTGGCGGCCTGACTGCGGCGGCTTCTTGGCGGGCTTCCTGACTGGCGGGGGCGGCTCTGGCGGGGCTCCTGACTGGGCGGGCGGCTCTGGCCGCTCCTGTAGGCGGGCGGCTCTGGCGCTCCTGACTGACGGGCGGCTTCTGGCGGCTCCACCTGATGACGGGCGGCTCTGGCGGCAGCTGGACAGACGGGCGTCTCAGGCGGCGCTGGACAGACGGGCGCTCAGAGCACGCTGCACAGACAGGCGGCTCAGGCGGCGCTGGACAGAGGGCGGGCTCAGCGGCGCTGGACAGACGGCTTCCGGAGACCCTGCGGCGCTGACAGACGGAAGCACCTGTAGTGAGGAGACAGGAGAGACAAGCCTGGCGTGCGGGGGCTGCCACCGGGCTGGTGTAGCTACGTTGGAGTGGCACCGTAACCGGACCATGGGGTAATGCAGCAGGTCTGGATAGCCACCGAACCTGCCCAACATACCTGGCTGAATGCTCCCCGTAGCCAAGCCAGTGCGGCGAGTGGAACTGGGCCGCCACTGGCTGTCGCGAACCGGGGACACCTGCGTAGGGCTGGTGCATGTACCCCCCGGCCCAGGAGACGCACCGGAGACCAGATGATTGAGTCGGCTTCACTTGGCACCCTGACTCGATGCCCACTCATAGCCCGGCCGACACTAGGCGTGCTATGTACCGATGGGCCCTATGGCGACTGCTCACCCGGGACACCGTGGCCTACGACATAACATGATGCCTGCCCCCGTCCCTCTCTCTCCAGGTAAGCACGGGGAGTTGGCTCAGGTTTCCTACCTGCTTAGCCACATTCCCGATGTGCCCCCCCCAAGAATTTGGGGTGCCTCTCTGGCTTGTGTCCTATCGCGCTTTCTTGATCGACCGTTCCAAACTCCTTCTCCGTAACCCTCCTCACTTGTTTCATAGAATCACAGGCGGGCTCCGGGCCTCTCCTGGGTCGACCGACCACACTCTCTATTTCGTCCATGTTGTAAAATAGTCCTGCGATCGCTGCTTTGCCCCGATACCACGCTGCTTGCGTCCCTTTTATTGGTGGGGGTCTGTAACGCCTGTCGTTGGTGGAAGAAGGTGAGGACCAAAGCGAGCAGCGTGTTAGTTTCATCTTATTTAATAATACTCCAAAACTGAACACTTGCAAATTACAAAAACAATAATAGTGAAAACGAAACAGTTCTGTCTGGTGCAGACACAAAGGACTGAAAACAACCAGCCACAAAACCCAACAGGAAAACAGGCTACTAAATATGGTTCCAAATCAGGGACAACGATTGACAGGCTGCCTTCTGATTGAGAACCATTATCATGGCCAAAACAATTTCATAGAAAAACTAAACATAGACAACCCACCCAACTCACGCTCCTGACCATACTAACACAAAAAGACAAAACAAAGGACTAAGGTCAGAACGGGACAGTACCCCCCCCCCCCCCCCCAAGTGCGGACTCCAGGCCGCAAAACTCTGAACCTGTATAGGGAGGGTCTGGGTGGCATTCTAGTGGCCTCCTAGGAACGGCGACCCTCGCCGCCAGACCCTAGACTGGCAACCCTATTAAGGCGCCCCACTGGAACTGAGGGCAGCTCCCGGACTGAGGGGCACTCCGGACTGAAGGACGGCTCTGGCGGGTCCTGACTGCTGTGGCGGGTCCTGACTGGGCGGGCGGCTCTGGCGGGTCCTACTGGCGGCGGCCTCTGGCGGCTCCTGACTGGCGGGCGGCTCTGCGGCTCCTGACTGACGTGGCGGCATCTGGCGGCCTGACGGCGGGCGGCTCTTGGCGTCCTGACGACGGGGGCTCTGGCGGTCCTGGACTACGGCGGCTCTGGCGCGGCTGACAACGGGGGCTCAGGCGGCGACTGACAGACGGGCGGCTCAGGCAGGCGCTGGAAACAGACAGGCGGCAGGCGGCGCTGGACAGACGGGGCGGCTCAGGCGGCGCTGGACACGGGAACCCTGGCGCGGCGCTGGACAGACGGGAGCACCTGTAGTGAGGAGACAGAGAGACAGCCTGGTGCGGGGGGCTGCCACCGGAGGGCTGGTGCGTGGAGGTGGCACCGGATAGACCGGACCATGGGGTTGCACTGCAGGTCTGGAGCACCGAACCTGCCCAACCCTACCTGGCTGAATGCTCCCCGTAGCCAAGCCAGTGCGGCGAGGTGGAATAGGCCGCACTGGGCTGTGCTGGCGAACCCGGGGACACCATGCGTAGGGCTGGTGCCATGTACCCCGGCCCGAGGAGACGCACCGGAGACCAGATGCATTGAGTCGGCTTCATGGCACCTGGCTCAATGCCCACTCTAGCCCGGCCGACACTAGGCGGTGCTATGTACCGCACCGGGCTATGCCTGCTCACCGGGGACACCGTGCGCCTCACGGCATAACATGATGCCTGCCCGGTCCCTCTCTCTCCAAGGTAAGCACGGGGAGTTGGCTCAGGTCTCCTACCTGGCTTAGCCACACTCCCCGTGTTCCCCCCCCCCCCCAATAAATTTTTGGGGCTGCCTCTCTGGCTTCCATCCGCGCTTTCTTGATCGCCGTGCCAACTCCATTCTCCGGTAACCCTCCTGACATTGTTTCATAGAATCACAGGCGGGCTCCGGCACTCTCCCTGGTTCGACCGACCACCTCTCTATTTCGTCCCATGTTGTAAAATAGTCCTGCGATCGCTGCTGCCCGATACCACGCTGCTTGGTCCTTTTTTGGTGGGTGGTTCTGTAACGGCTGTCGTTGGTGGAAGAAGGTGAGGACCAAAGACGCAGCAGTGGTTGTGTTCATCTTATTTAATAATACTCCAAAACTGAACACTTCAAATTAACAAAACAATAAAGTGAAAACCGAAACAGTTCTGTCTGGTGCAGACACACAAAGACTGAAAACAACCACCCACAAAACCCAACAGAAAACAGGCTACCTAAAGATGGTCTCCCAATCAGGGACAACGATTGACAAGCTGCCTCTATTTGAGAACCATTATCAGGCCAAACAATCGATAGAAAAAACTAACTCAGTTAGACAACCCACCCAACTCACCGCCCCTGACCATACTAAAACCAAAAGACAAAACCGAAAGGAACTAAGGTCAACAGAACGTAACACCCAACTCCAATTTTCATACCGCCCAAACAATCCCACAGATGATGCAATCTCTATTGCACTCCAACACTGCCACCTGGACAAAAGGAACACTTATGTGAGAATGCTATTCATTGACTACAGCTTAGCGTTCAAACCATAGGACCCTCAAGCTCATCACTGAGCTAAGGATCCCGGACTAAACACCTCCTTCTGGCAACTGGATCCTGGACTTCCTGACGGGGCGCCCCCAGGTGGTTGAGGGTAGGTAGCAACACATCTGCCACGCTGATCCTCAACACTGGAGCTCCCCAGGAGGGCGTGCTCAGTCCCCTCCTGTACTCCCTGTTCACCCACGACGCATGGCCAGACACGACTCCAAACCATCATTAAGTTTGCTGACGACAGAACAGTGGTAGGCCTGATCACCGACAACGACGAGACAGCCTATAGGGAGAGGGTCAGAGACCTGGCCGGGTGGTGCCAGAATAACAACCTATCCCTCAACGTAACCAAGACTAAGGAGATGATTGTGGACTACAGGAAAGGAGGACCGATCACCACCCCCATTCTCATCGACAGGGGCTGTTGTGAGCAGGTTGAGAGGTTCAAGTTCCTTGGTGTCCACATCAACAACAAACTAGAATGGTCCAAACACACACAAGACAGTCGTGAGAGAGGGCACGCAAAGCCTATTCCCCTCAGGAAAAAAAAAAAATTGTCATGGTCCTGAGATTCTCAAAAGGTTCTAACAGCTGCAACATCGAGAGCATCCTGACTGGTTGCATCGCTGCCTGGTACGGCAATTGCTCGGCCTCTGACCGCAAGGCACTACAGAGGGTAGTATGGGTACGGCCCAGTACATCAGTACATCATATGACTGGGGTTAAGCTGCCTGGCATCCAGGACCTCTACACCAGGCGGTGTCAGAGGAAGGCCCTAAAAATTGTCAAAGACCCCAGCCACCCCAGTCATAGACTGTTCTCTCTACTGTTCGCATGGCAAGCGGTACCGGAGTGCCAAGTCTAGGACAAAAAGGCTTCTCAACAGTTTTACCCCCAAGCCATAAGACTCCTGAACAGGTAATCAAATGGCTACCCGGACTATTTGCATTGTGTGCCCCCCAAACCCCTCTTTTACGCCTGCTGCTACTGTCTGTTTATCATATATGCATAGTCACTTTAACTATACATTCATGTACATACTACCTCAATTGCGCCGACCAACCAGTGCTCCCGCACATTGGCTAACCGGGCTATCTGCATTGTGTCCCGCCACCCACCACCCGCCAACCCCTCTTTTACGCTACTGCTACTCTCTGTTCATCATATATGCATAGTCATTTTAACCATATCGACATGTACATACTACCTCAATCAGCCTGACTAACCGGTGTCTGTATGTAGCCTTGCTACTTTTATAGCCTCGCTACTGTATATAGCCTGTCTTTTTACTGTTGTTTTATTTCTTTACTTACCTATTGTTCACCTAATACCTTTTWTGCACTATTGGTTAGAGCCTGTAAGTAAGCATTTCACTGTAAGGTTGTATTCGGCGCACGTGACAAATAAACTTTGATTTGAAGTGATGCTTTTATCACGGCAGGCTTTTTATTTGAGAGAAACGGTGGTTTAATTGACCCTAGTCAGTCAATCGACAGCTCTTCCCTCTGCCAGCCTCTAGGTTTTCATTTTAACAATTTAACATTTGTGAAGTGATAGATGCCTTGCTTAAGATTTATGTTTTAAAAAATACACCGAGGCTGATATGCTTGAATCATTAACACATATTTTTTTARCTGACAATTGTATCTGGTTCTATCCCCAAGGTTTGGAAGGCGGCCCCTGTGACCTAAATAATTATCTCCCTATTACTAAACTTTCTTGCCAAGCTAAAATATTAGAATCCTTGAWTAATTCTCAACTAACATCTTTCTTATCTATGAAATGTATTTTAAATGTACATCAGTACGGTTTTAGACAAGGTCAGAGCACRATCTCTGCTTTATCCCTAGTTATAAATMATGTGGTTAACTGTATGGATAAAAGGCAACATTGTGCTGCCCTCTTCATTGACCTGTCAAAGGCTTTTGATACTGTTGGTCACTCACTGCTAATTCAGAGGCTTTCCTCAATTGGCCTAGATCAAGCTGCATGTAACTGGTTTAAAGATTACTTGACAGATAGAACTCAATGGGTATCTACTGATGGTGTTAAATCAGGTTTCCTGGATATTACGAAAGGTGGGGTTGTTTCTGGGTCCTGTACTTTTTACTGTTTACATTAACAATATCGACTTGTCTGTAAAAAATTGTAACCTGCACTTGAATGCCGATGTGTTTGCTATTGCCCCCAAGGTTGACCAGGCTCTATCTGAACTACAGTCTGCCTTTATTTTATTACAGAACAACTATATTGACCTGAAATTTGTATTGAATGCAGGTAAACTAAGTACATGTTGTTCTCTAGAACACATGAAAATATCTCTGATGATTTAAGCATATGTGGGCATCTGGATAGATGAAAAGCTGTCTTTTAAAAAACATATTGATGAGTTCGTTTTCAGCTGAGAATAAAAAATGGGRTTSTATAGAAATAGGTCCTGCCTCTCGCTCAATAGTAGAAAGCAGATTATTCAGTCGACCCTAGACTATGACGACYTCATCTACTGTATATGAACACAGCTTCCACGTTATTAAAGTCGTTAGCTGCAGTTTATCATAGCACACTGCGATTTATTACGGGCGACAATGTTAGTACTCATCACTGCATTCTCTACCACAAAGTTGTTTGGCCCACTTTGATGTCATGTAGGTTGCTAATTTGCTATGTTTTAATTTATAAAGCCCTTTTACAAAAAGTCCCACTGTACCTAACATCGTTACTAAACTTTAGACACAAATTACCACACCCGGTCTCAGCGATGCTTAWCTCTGGAAATTCCTTTGGTCTCTGCTGAGTTAGGTAAATCAGCTTTTAGTTTTTTTGCAGCTTATTTGTGGAACAATCTTCAAAATGTTCTTTGATGTTTTGGTGCCTCTAGGGCAATTCAGAAAGATGATTTGAGGACCTTATTACTGATGAATGGGTTTGTTTTTTTATGACCGTTGTTACGGATTCCCCCCTACTGCTACTCATTCCGTGCACCAGTTCCAGGGTTCTACATCACCGGCCTTCTAGGCTTCACTGAACTGTCTAATTACGCACTCCTGGTTCCCATTTTCCTTGATTAGTAATTGTATATATGTGCCCTCTGATCCCCGTTGTCCTGTTTGGTTATTGTTACCATGTCCYTTGGTCCTGTGAGTACCTGTGTTGTTGTTTCGGCTTTCCTACTGCGTGTTTTGMGCAATTGTTATTACTGGTCTCTTCCCATGTATTTATTAGAGGTTTAACCTCGCTCTTTTGTTAGGGTTACATCCCTGTGTGTGTTGTATATGTGTTTGTTTTGGGCTTCGTCCCCGTGCCTTTCATAGTATGTTGTGTAATTTGGGTGGAGTATTAAAACCCCCTATTACGTAGTCCTGTGCCTGTCTCCAATCATTTATACAATGTGACAGAATAACCGACCCTGAATGGAGACAACTGCAACTGGCCCAAGCCTTCTAATTTAGTGTACCCTGATCCATGTGGAATTTCCAGGTCTCTGGCAGCATTTGGAACTGCCGATCTGTAGTCAAGAACGCMGAGTTCATCTCAGCCAATACTGACCTTCAGTCCCTTGACTTTTTGGCCCTGACAGAGACATGGATCACCCCAGGGAACACTGCTCTCTTTTTCTGGATACGTTTTCTCTCACAGTCCAAGAACATCTGGTCGTCGTGGTGGTGGCACAGGGCTACTCATTTCTCCTAAGTGGAGATTTTCTCTATTCTCCCTCTCTCACTTGTCCATCTCCTCATTTGAATTCCATGCCGTCACTGTCACTTGTCCACTCAAGCTTAACATTGTTGTCATCTATCGTCCACCAGGTGCCCTTGGAGAGTTCGTCAATGAGCTTGACACCTTGATAAGCTAATACCCTAATGATAGCTCACCACTCTTCGTACTTGGCAACTTCGACCTCCCAACGTCAGCATTAGATTCATTTATTTATTCTTTCCCCTCCTTGCCTCTTTTGACCTCACCCTTTCCCAATCCCCTCCAACTCACAAGGCAAACAATAGGCTTGACCTCATCTCTACTAGAGGCTGCTCACCTACTAATCTCACTTCAACCCCCCTCCAGGACTCTGATCACTACTTTGTTTCCTTTCCTGTCTTCCTTTCCTCCAACCCTAAACCCTCAGCCCCTACCCAGATGGTCATGCGCTGTCGCAATCTTCGTTCTTTCACTCTCACTACTCTCCTCTTCCATCCTATCTCTCCCTGCTACTAAATCCTTCTCCCTCCAGTCTCCTGGTTCTCCCTCTTTGACCCTACTCCTCCCTTTTGCATCCTATGACTCGCACTGTCCCCTTTTCTCACCGCCGGCACGGCCCTCCCCTCCTGCTCTGTGGCTGAGTGAATCTTTGCGAGCTTACAGAACAGGGCTGCGGGAAGCTAAGCTAAAATGGAGSAAAACTAGACTTCRGGAGGAKCTATTATCCTTTCACTCCCTCCCCTCTATATTCTCTTCCTCTGTATCCACTACTAAAGCCACTTTCTACCACTCTAAATGTAATGCTTCTGCTGCTCACCCTKGGAAACTATTTTTCCACCTTCTCCCTCCTTAATCCTACACCCCTCCCTCCTCCCTCTCTGCAGACGACTTTGTCAACCACTTTGGGGAAAAAAGGTTGACGACATCCGCTACTCATTCTCTCAGCCTATTGAGTCTACTGGTCTCACTCACACAGAACTACCCTACGCCTTGACCTCTCTCTCTCCAGATGACATCCTACGACTAGTGAGGTCTGGCCGCCCGACAACCTGCCCGCTCAACCCCATCCCCTCCAGACCATCTCTGGAGACCTCACTTCCCTCATCAACTCATCCCTGACAACTGGCTATGTCCCCCCTGACTTCAAAATGGCCCGAGTTGCTCCCCTCCTCAGGAAACCAACACTCGACTCAACTGACGTCAAAAACTATAGACCTGTATTCCTTTCTTTTCTTTCCAAAACACTTGAGCGTGCTGTCTCTGATCAACTTYWTTCGTCATCTCGCTCAGAATGATCTTCTTGACCCTAACCAGTCAGGCTTCAAGACAAGTCACTCAACCGATACTGCTCTTTTCTGTGTCACTGAGGCTCTCCGCATYCCAAAGCTGACTTTCTCCTCTGTTCTCATCCTCCTAGATCATCTGCTGCCTTCGACACCATGAACCATCAGATCCTCCTCTCCACCCTCTCAGGGCTGGGCGTCTCAGGCTCTGCACACGCTTGGATTGCATCTTACCTGGCAGGCTGCTCCTACCAGATGACGTGGAGAGGATCTGAGTCTGCACCACGTACTCTCACGACTGATGTCCCCCGGGGCTTGGTTCTAGGCCCTCTTCTCTCTCTTCACCAAGTCACTCGGCTCTGTCATATCCACACATGGTTCTCCTTTCATTGCTTTGCGGATGACACTCAACTACTTTTCTCCTCCCCTTGACACCCAGTTGGCAACACGCATCTCTGTGCCTAGCAGATATCTCAACTTGGATGTCGGCRCACCAAATCAAGCTCAACCTCGACAAGACAGAGATGTTTTTCTTCCCGGGGAAGGCCTGCCCACTCAAAGACCTCTCCATCACTGTTGACAACTCCAGTGTCGCCCTACGAGTTGTGGCAGACCAGGGGGTTTGGTCAAGACGTTTARCCATATCAGACATGGACAGAGAAGGATTAGCTCAGTTTGAAGGGTGTTTGTTTAAGTAATAGATCAAAAAGAAAAGGATAGGTCTCCATGAGACCCTCTCCGGGACACCATCTTCTGGGTTCCGGGTCTGGGTGTATCCTGTCGGGCACAAAACTGAACTCCCTCTTCTTACCTCTGCAACCGTCAACAATAACACGGGAGTCCTTTCTTCCCCCACTCTCCCTGTGGAAAGCTGCCTTTCTGGTAGCTTTATGGGCCTTGCACAGCTGGTGAGCAATCCGCCCTTGATTACTCACCAGCTCCCAATCACCCCCAATTAGTTGTGGCTGGTGAGCCCGTCGAGACCTGGCACGTCCAGCAGATGGAGCCATCGCCTTGTGATGTATACTCCATCTGTTACCAGGCCTCGAAGAGTCTTCCCCTGGTGGCTGACCTGCTATACGCCACAGAGTGTAAAGAARCTTGACATGACCCTGGACAACACCCMGTCGTTCTCTGCAAACACCAAAGCAGAGACTCGCTACACTACCATTCTAAATTTTGGGGTCACTTAGAAATGTCCTTGTTTGTGAGAGAAAAGCAGATTTTTTTGTCCATTTAAATAACATCAAATTGATCAGAAATACAGTGTAGACATTGTTAATGTTGTAAATTACTATTGTAGCTGGAAACAGCAGATTTTTTATGGAATATCTACATATTCTTGTTCTGAGAAATTAAGGCTATTCCATGCAAGAAATTGCCAAGAAACTGAAGATCTCGTAAAATGCTGTGTACTACTCCCTTCACAGAACAGCGCAAACTGGCTCTAACCAGAATAGAAAGAGGAGTGGGAGGCCCTGGCGCACAACTGAGCAAGAGGACAAGTACATTAGAGTGTTTAGTTTGAGAAACAGACGCCTCACAAGTCCTCAACTGGCAGCTTCATTAAATAGTACCCGCAAAACACCAGTCTCAACGTCAACAGTGAAGAGGCGACTCCGGGATGCTGGACTTCTAGGCAGAGTTGCAAAGAAAAATCCATATCTCAGACTGGCCAATAAAAAGAAAAGATGGGCAAAAGAACACAGACACTGGARAGAGGAACTCTGCCTAGAAGGCCAGCATCCCAGAGTCGCCTCTGTGTGCTAACATGATTGCAAAAAGGCTTTCTAATGATCACTTAGCCTTTTAAAATGATAAACTTGGATTAGCTAGCACAATGTTATATTGGAACACAGGAGCGATGGTTTCTGATAATGGGCTTCTGTGRGCCTATGTAGATATTCCATTGAAAATCAGCCGTTTCCAGCTACAATAGTCATTTACAACATTAACAATGTCTACACTGTATTTTAATGGACTTTTTTTATTTATTTTTTCAAAAACAAGGACATTTCTAAGTGACCCCAAACTTTAGAACGGTAGTGTGTGTGTGTATTTGTATAATTATAACCTGAACACCCCCCCCCCCTTACTAGCACTGACTCTAATGATGGTGACTTTATTGAGTAAAAATGTATTTTCTATGCCTGTGATATGTGGTTGTCCCACCTAGCTATTTTAAGATGAATGCGCTAACTGTGAGTCGCTCTGGATAAGAGTCTGCTAAATGACTAAAATGTAAATACGTAAGCATACAATAGAATTTCTAAAAGAGTGTCCTGTGTAGCTTTTGAGAATGTAATAGTATTGTTGACAGCTTTGTGCTACTGGTGATGATTGATACTGTTTAGTAAAGATTACAAGGATGGTGTTCAGAACTGCAAATGGCTTCTAGGCACATTTTCATTGATGTAAGCAACTGTAATGGAATTTTAATGTTTGTGCTTTTCTTATAGCTCATTTCTGTGTTCTATTTCTGTGTTCCATAAACTAATGTCTGTGTTCATGCAAGTGGCTGACTGAACGAATCCTCACTATCAGTAGCTGCAATTTGGCGGTATGCCCAGACCTTGTTTTGAGGACGAGAARGAAAGATATCTCAGTTTCAAGGTCTCAGCTTAGAGAAGAAGCCTRGTGAGGTATTGGTCTGTCACTTGTTATGTAACGGTATTGGTCGGTCACATGAATGAAATAAAACAGTAATGACTAATTATGCTAAATCATGCAAATATAACTTGTCTGTGTATAGCCGTATATAAGACAACTGCTGGGACTGCCCCAGCAGAGCTCCTGATTGACATGTGTACTATGGTGCTTTTAGTTGGTTGGAACCTATGCAGCGCGCCGACAAYTAAARAATGATTCATTTAAGATTGACTTAGTAAGAATTTCCAAGACACAACCACGTAGTTGCACTTAAATCCTCATGTTTAATTAAGAGAGGGAAGCTTTATGTTTCAGTCTATCTGGTGAAAGCGGTTTAAAAGCATGGATAGAACCACAGGCCTGATATTTGTACTTATAACATGTTTTTAGTTATTCCAGTACCTAAATAACACAAGCCTCAGGCATCTCAGGCATGTTACTCACATGAACCTGACAACTGATCACCTTTATAATTAATTTGAAGTAGCCTTATTCAGCCTATTTAGCCCGCCAGCAGGACGGTTGCAGCTAGTACTGTATATACAGTACCAGTCAAAAGTTTGGACARGTCTACTCATTCCAGGGTTTTTCTTTATTTGTACTATTTTCTACATTGTAGAATAATAGTGAAGACATCAAAACTATTAAATAACACATATGGAATCATGTTGTAACCAAAAAAAGTGTTAAATAAATCAAAATATATTTTATATTATAGATTCTTCAAAGTAGCCACCTTGATAACAGCTTTGCATACTCTTGGCATTCTCTCAAGGTCGGGTGATTGTGGAGGCCAGGTCATCTGATGCAGCACTCTATCACTCTCCTTCTTGGGGAAATAGCCCTTACACAGCCTGGAGGTGTGTTGGGTCATTGTCATTGTCCRGTTATAATACTGTTTATGCATTGAACAGCTATGATGTGGAAGGACAGACGAACGGGGAACGAACTGAGGAACAGACAGATATAGAAGGGGCAATCAACAAAGTGAAGGAGTCAAGGTGTGTCCAATGAGCGCTGATGTGCGTAATGATGGTGACAGGTCTGCGTAATGATGGGCAGCCTGGCGCCCTTGAGCGCCAGAGAGGGGGAGCGGGAGCAGGCGTGACATGATGAGTACTCTCTCATCTGTGTCTGTGGGACTGAGTTGGGCCTTTGGGGCTTGAMAACAAATGATAGTCCCAGTAAGCGCAAATCAGATGGGATGGRGTATCGCTGCAGAATGCTGTGGTAGCCATGCTGGTTAACTGTGCCTTGAACTGTAAATAAATCACCAACAGTCTTGAWGGAGTTCCCACATATGCTGAGCACTTGTTGGCTGCTTTTCCTTCACTCTACGGTCCAACTAATCCCAAACCATCTCAATTGGGTTGATTCTGGAGGCAAGGTCATCTGATGCAGCACTCCATCACTCTCCTGCTTGGTCAAATAGCCTTTACAAAGCCTAGAGGTGTGTTTTGGGTCATAGTCCTGTTGAAAAACWAATTATAGTCCCACTAAGCGCAAACCAGATGGATGACGTATCGCTGCAGAATGCTGTGGTAGCCATGCTGGTTAACTGTGCCTTGAATTCTAAATAAATCACCAACAGTGTCACCAGCAATGTACCATCACACCTCCTCCTCCATGCTTCACGATGGGAACCACACATGCGGATGTAACAGATGTAAATCATACTCCTTGCGTTGTGTTTATCCAAATAAATCACCCCAGTCAGTGGTCCCAGTTGAGCATTATTTATTTATGTTGTTAAATAGGAAACAGCACATTAGTTGTGCAGGGCTTAACGATGTTGATGGCTGTCGATGGTAAAATCTGTAGCATGAAAACAACTGTGTTAGCAGTGGGCTTATGTGACCATTACATCGGTGTATGCTAGCTAACCCACTTATTTACAGCAATCATATGCCAAAGCACATCCCAGAAAGCCCCTTAATCCCTAACAGGTACCATATACCCACACATGTATYAATCAGTAATGTACAGCAAACTTGTACACATTGTAAAATAGAAAACAGTATTCAGAACGTGGCCTACCCCTTGCATCACATTTTCATACTGGGGAGACCTGACATTCGCGATCTCCCCCTATCTGCATGCAGGGCCAAACACAACAGCCGTATTGTCATCAGAGTTGAACRAACCAATAAGAATGCTTGAACATTGAATACACCTTTCTTTAGAGGCAAGTGGAAACATAACCAACCCTGTTACACAGGAGCTCATCCGTTCACCTACTCTGCATCTCACAAAGACACGGCGGTTGGAACCAAAAATCTATTTGGACTCCAGACCAAAGGACAGATTTCCACTGGTCGAATGTCCATTGCTCGTGTTTCTTGGCCCAAGCAAGTCTCTTCTTCTTCTTGCTGTCCTTTCGTAGTGGTTTCTTCTTTGCTTCGACCATGAAGGCCTGATTCACACAGTCTACTCTGAACAGTTGATGTTAAGATGTGTCTGTTACTTGAACTCTGTGAGGAATTTTTCTGGCCTGCAATTTCTGAGGTTCAGTTAACTCTACTGAACTTATCCTCTGCAGCAGAGGTAACTCTGGGTCTTCCTTTTCTATGTCGGCCCTTATGAGAGTCAGTTTCATCGTAGCGCTTGATGGTTTTTGCGACTGCACTTGAAGAAACTTTAGAAGTTCTTGACATTTTCTGCATTGACTGACCGTCATGTCATAAAGTAATGATGTACTGTCGTTTCTCTTTGCTTATTTATTTGAGCTGTTCTTTCCATAATATGCACTTGGTCTTTTACCAAATAGGGCTATCTTCTGTATACCCTTTGAACAAGGCACACCTGTTATTTGAAATGCATTCCAGGTGACTACCTCATGAAGCTGGTTGAGAGAATGCCACGAGTATGCAAAGCTGTCATGAAGGCAAAGGGTGGCTACTTTAAGAATCTCAAATTAACACTTTTTTGGTTACTTCATGATGTCTTCACTATTATTATAGAATGTAGATAATAGTGAAAATAAAGAAAAACCCTGGAATGAGTAGATGTGTCCAAACTTTTGACTGGTACTGTATATACAGTACTAGCTGCAACCGTCCTGCTGACGGGCTAAATAGGTTGAATAAGGCTACTTCACTTTTGACTGGTACTGTATATATAAAGCTCATGGGTGCTATATGACTGTTCCTGTGGGTCCCATGTGTATCCCATGATCTCCTATAGGTACCCCATAGCATCTCATGGGTCTGCCATGGTGGCCCCATGAGTTTACATGGGATTCTGATGGTGACTCATTAGTGTCCCATGAACTAACATTGACATCCCATGACTTAGATTGGGAATCCCATGGACATTTATCATAAGGGAATTTTGGAGTCACTTTTATTGTAAATAAGAATAGAATATGTTTCTAAAGAATTCTACATAAATGTGGATGCAGCCATGATTARGGATAATCATGATGTCATACCCTGATCTGTTTCACCGGTCTTTGTGCTGGTCTCCACCCCCCTCCAGGTGTCGCCTCTTTGCCCCATTATCCCCTGTGTATTTATGCCTGTGTTCTCTGTTAGTCTGTTGCCAGTTTATCTTGTCTTGTCAGGTCTTACCAGTGTGCATTCCTGTCTTCCTATTGCTCAAGTTCTGTTTTTCCCGGTTCAGACCATTCTGCCTGCCCTGACCCCGAGCCTGCCTGCCGTCCTGTACCTGCCTGACTCTGACCTGATCACAAACCTCTGCCTGTCCTCAACCTGCCCTTTGCTTGACCCGTATTTATAATAAATTATCTGAGAGCTATACTATCTGCTGCCCTTGTCTGTATCTGGGTCATATCCTGATAGTTGTGATACATGACTGAATTGTGAATAATGATGAGTGACAAAGTTACAGACGGACAAATATCATAGGCTACCCCCAAGACATGCTAACCTTACAATATATTTTTTGGAGGGGTATGATAATTATGCCTCTGTAACTTTATCAATCATAATTATTCATGATTTATTTATTTTTTAAATGGGGGAAAAAACAATGAGTGGGGTGTCTCGCTTCCTCTTCTGTCTGGTCCCGTATCTCAGTCCCTTTTCAGGTAGCAGGGCGCATCATTTAATTCACGAGTGTAGACCCAATGGCAATTGCCGACTGTCATTACACTTTTTGCTGTTTTGTAACAGATGTTTATTTATTTCCATTCATCAAATGGCACGAGTTAAATTATTTTGGAGTGGACGAACATGCACATTTACTATTATGCCCATAAACAAATGTAAGCCTACATAGTAGGTCCGTGGAAAAATAGAGAAMAAAAAATATATGTCATGGTATAATTTGCACTCTTGAGTTTCCTACTTGGAATTCCTAGTTGGATGACCATTCAAAATATTTTTCCCATTCGGCGCTTGTTTTTTCCAATTCCCAGTTGTCTTGACAGCGCTGAGGTCGGAGATTTCAGAGTTCCCAGTTGTCTTGAACGCGGCATCAACAGAATCAGCGTTTCCACTAGTTACCATAACACCAAGTCAAAATTGGCTATATCGTAAAAATACGTACATTTACTTTTTGGTCTTAATTTAAGGTTAGGTTTAAAATCACATGTTAAGAAGATAAATTGTAGAAATAGGCGGGGTTTATGACTTTATGCCGGTATGTAACTAGTGACATCCCAGAATCTGCTCAGTCGGAATCAACGCGCTGTCTGACGTAATTGTGGCTGTTTTCACATAGGTTGGTGTTCGCTGTCTTTCGAGGCAGGAAAAGGCAGGAAGATGGCGGCGCTACGAGTGGTCGTGCTATCGGGGACTGGAAGAGCCCTACTATGCACGCCGAAAACGATCAAGGCCCCTCGGGTATGATATGTTTATCCTCTCAATGCTGTATTGGGATTATGTTCACTTCTGCCTGCTTTTTTGTAGGAAAGAGAACACTTTCAAAGCCACCCTGACCGCTAGCCGGGTAACGTTAGCTAGCTAGTACTGTAGCTAACAYGCAAGGTCACTCGTGCAATGCTAACGTTAACGTGAGCTAGCTTGCTACGTTCTTAAGGCACTYCCCAGTATGTTATCCTTGCTATTTTGAAGCGATGGCTTATTGAACATCGTATTGTGTGTTTGTTAGCCTTGGAACATACATCGTCGCCAGTTGATGGGGGATAATGCCATGTCAGGTTCCGTTAGCAGTCTAGTTAGCTAAATGTCTGCTTTTCTTTCCCTGTTTCATAATCAGTTTGATTACAACAGTAACGTTAGCTACGTAACAAGCTTGCTGGAAAGCAAAACCCAGGTAACATTAGCCAGCTATCCAGCAATGTGATTGTATCAGGCTAACGTTAGTTTACAGAGCCAGAGGTGTAGTTTGAATTGACATGGCTAGCTAGATTTTATTTATAAAAACGATTGATTTGAGACTGACTAGATACACTACTATCTATAGGTGAGTCTCTAAACTGGGAAACGTCTTCCTAACTACATGACAACACTTGTTAATGTGTGGTTATCATTAACGTTAGCCTTATGAAGGGTATTTGTTGCCAACCAGTATATGACATCGATATCGCTCTGACTTCATGCATCTGTTCATCAATCACTGCTATCTAGCTAGTTATGCGTAAATGTTGCTACTTGTGATGCTAGAAGTCTCACTCCTTTGGTATCTGTTGTGAGACCCAGGGTATAAGGGAGGTTTCATAACCACTTGGCTGTATGCCTTTGACTTGACATTCGATGCATATTCAGTGATATCATCATGKACCAACAAAGATTGACCACAATATTAAAGTAATTTTGGTCACATCGAAAGTTATTGTMAAGAATACCTCACATGGATGCTTTGGATGACAAATTGTGCAACCCCGGTGTGTKGGTAGCTAGCTACATTCGTCATCTTATGTCAACTCTCTTCCTCGACAGGTCAACATGTCGTTTGCCAGTCTACCCAGGTCAAAGAAGGTGGCCCTGACAGCGTTTGGTGTGTTGACAACCAGTGGGGCCGGGCTTGCTCTGATGCTACAGCAGTCTGTTAAGGCCTCAGACCTGGAGCTCCACCCCCCCAACTACCCCTGGACCCACAACGGCATGTTGTCAGCCCTTGACCACAGCAGGTACAAGCTAACTCATAACCAAGAAGGACACACAATTACATTCTACTGTATCTTGTATAATTGCATGTAACATCATACAGTAATGTWATCACCCAGGCTTTTTCCGGTGCTTGCAATGAAACATTTAATTTGAGACTGTTTCWGTTCATTTTAGGGAAATATAATTTMTCTTAGGACTTCTTCTGTAATACTTGACACCCAGTGTCATAACACGTTATGACTGTCATAACCATTCATAACAGCTGGCGTAAGTTGTCATAACCTTTCATAATATGGTCATAACACTGTCATGAACCATATATTTACACCTGTTGTGACATTGCTTTATTTTATGGCTGGTTATGACACCTACTAAAGAGTGTCAAAACCCAGTTATTTTTTTCTGCCAAGAAGTTTCCTTTCGTTTGAAAGTTTGTTCCTTAAATCCTTTGTTGTAATGAATTCTTTCATGTTTTTTTTCATAATATTTTAAGTAACTTATAGAAAATAAACTGTGACGCTGTCAAGAAGCATTATGACCATCTGTGTCACTTTACTTGGACTAAGAAAATACACTTTATGACACTGTCAAGAAGCATTATGACCTTCATAATCATATAAGCCACATAGGCCTATCACGTACATGCCCTTATGTCAGTCGTCAGTCAAATAGAGGGTGTCTTGTCCTGCTCCTGACGTCGATGTGTGCTCAATTACGATGATAGTTTAATATGGTCAATTACAAAAACAATATATATATATATACTGTTGACTTGTAGGCTATGGTGTAATGGAATGTTTTACCTTGTGTGGTAAGTTCTGTGGGTTTTGACACTCCTATGTTGGTCTCATAACGCGCCATAAAATAACGCAATATATGTCACAACTGGTATAAATATGTGTTGACAGTGTTAGGACCATATTATAACAGGTTATGACAAGTTGTCAGCTGTTATGACATGGTAATGACCGTGTCATAACATGTTATGACCCTGGGTGTCAAGTAGTGTTACAGAATGTTGTTGTTGTTACATACTAGATCATATTTGCCTGACAAGGAGGGCTGGACGAAATGGATAGTAACTGTTTTCTTTATATTGCAGCATCCGTCGTGGATATCAGGTGTACAAGCAAGTGTGTTCAGCGTGTCACAGCATGGAGTACCTGGCCTTCCGTAACTTGGTTGGAGTGTCACACACAGAGGCTGAAGTTAAGGTTTTGGCTGAGGAGGTAAGGCTGTGTCCGTCCTTGTCCATTAGATTAAACTAGGTCATGACCTTATAGATGAGTGCATCAGTTGCTCTGGCTAGAACTTGCACTTAGGCACAGTTCCAGGATCAGTTTTCCCCTGTCCTAACATTAACCATTATGAGCGGGAATGTAAACCTATCAGTTTCTAGGGACATCTTGGTCCTTCTCCAAGTCACTGACCACCGTCTGTGCTTTCCGCTCAGATTGAGGTGGTGGATGGCCCTGATGAGTCGGGAGAGATGTTTACCCGTCCAGGAAAGCTCTCCGACTACTTCCCCAAGCCATACCCCAACCCAGAGGCTGCCCGTGCGGCCAACGGCGGAGCCTTGCCACCAGATCTCAGCTACATCGTCAGTGCCAGGTACTTTGTTGCTAACGCCAGAGTATCTGGTGATGGGTCATATCGACAGTAAACGAAACGTTAGCTTTAAGGTACAATATATTGTAACCTTTTCTTACCCAAAATACGCTTTACTGTCTATGGAGCAGGATAATATACTTTCGTAAATCCACAGCAAGACACTCCACTCCTATTAATCATACAATGATATCGTACCTGAGCTTGCCTTGCAAGTGCCTTGTCCTAAGTAGTTTTTCTCCATTGCTCCAGACATGGAGGTGAAGACTATGTGTTCTCCCTGCTGACGGGTTACTGTGAGCCCCCTGCTGGAGTGGAGGTGAGAGAGGGCCTCTACTACAACCCCTACTTCCCAGGCCAGGCCATCGGCATGGCTCCCCCTATCTACAATGAGGTCCTGGAATTCGAGGACGGTCAGTAGGATTCCCACTTCTTGAGATCACTAACTTGAAATAATATAATGGATAAATCAATTCATAAAGAAATTTTTATACGTCGTGCTCCTAGGACTCCATTTTAACCGTTGACATGACAGGCTGAATGTCTAGGTTCTGGTGTCTGTATAGAGTTAGACTAATGATTTGATATTGGATATAGTATAGTAAAAGTGGCATTTTCCATATTGGTCATTTAGCAGACACTCTCAACAAGAGAAACTTACAGTCAGTGCATTCAACTAAGGTCGATAAGACAACCACATATCACAATCATTGCAAGTAAAACCTTCCATTCTCATGTGACAGGAACCCCAGCCACCATGAGCCAGGTGGCCAAGGACGTGTGCACCTTCCTCCGGTGGGCAGCCGAGCCTGAGCACGACCAGCGCAAACGCATGGGCCTGAAGGTAAGCTGGGAGGGGGCGCCGCTCTCTGGCGTAATAGAACTAGCATCAGAAATGTATTCTCAACCTGGGGTGTATTCATTAGTGCAAACCGTAGCAGAACGTTTTGCAATGAAAACGAGTTCATTTTCAAATTCAGGTAGTCCCTCTTTATTTCGGTCCATTTACTTCCGTTTGGTTTTTAGTAAATACACCTCTGATTTGAGACGTTTATGACCAAATCACTTAGCACTCTTGAGAAGTGGTAGATCTATGTGGGGCATTGCTTGCTGTCAAGCAATCCAAAGAGGCTATTTGCCTTAGTAGTGCTTCCTTTATTTAATTTTTTTATATAGTGGTCACCAGAAGCAAGCGGCTTTTTAAAACATGACAAATGTAAGCCTATGCAACATTAACCTAACAAAAACAGTTCTGTAGGAATGAGGTTTGTGCAGTAGGTCTATTACATTACATTATCACAGCATATTGGCTGTAGGGTGGCCCCTCCCCCGAAGCGACTCTTACACCAGTCGTCGAACTCATTCCACGCAGGGCCGAGGGTCTACGGGTTTTCATTCCTCCCTTGTACTTCATTGACGAATCAAGGTCACTAATTGGTCAATCACTCCCCTCAACTGGTTGTACAGGTCTTCATTGAAAGGAAATACAACACATCTGCCGACACTACACCCTACATGGAATGAGTTTGACACGACTGCTTTACACTGTATGCCCAGAATTTCCTTTTTCCTGTGCTGTCTTAGGAATGCTGCTTTATCTCACCAACCCCCTCTTGTCATACCTCTGGGTAGTAGAGGTTCTGTTGTCTTTACATCCTCTAAGTCTGATATCTGATTGGAAGTTGACTTTTACAGTATCCTATTGGTCAACAATTCAGATTTTGAATCCAAACAACTTGGATGCTTATAAACAGGTCTTAGATTCATTGTCTTCCTTTTTCTTTGTTCCTGACCTGCGCTGGAGAGATACTCTTGCTTTCTCAAACCCAGGGACTSTTGAGGCATGCCTTGTAAATACTTTAACTTAATGGTTTTACTATAATATCAAATGGAGTAAGGCATGTCAAATGTAGATTGTTAAATATTATTTATGCCTGGCCTGCCAATATTGTTCTTCTCAGACCATATTATATTTCAAAACTCAAGCTTTGATGACAAAATAGATCAGTTGCTATATCACTTGCGAGGCACAGCTGAGCATAGATAATTAGCTTTTTTATTTTACTGGACAGATGGTACACTTGCATCTGATGGTCCGTCTCAGCCGAGAGAGGAAGGGAGAGCGCAGCAGAGGGTCCTCGCTCTCTGCTTTCCTCATGTGAGACTGGCCAGAGAGAGGGGACACCTTCCATCTGATGGTGAAACTCGAGTCACACCGCATTTATTTTAGCTTCATGCACAAATTCATGTTATTCCTGTATTCAAATGGACACGACTCACTGCAAATAATTAATTGCKGAAAGAGTAGAAGTAGGGAGAAGTGTGTTTTTATGTTTAGAAAAAGTGCTGAATAAACATGAACTCATAAAAACAGCAGCTCTTTGCTTTATTCTTTCTGGTCATGGTTTTTAAAGTTACTAAATCTCACGTAGGCTAGTATCAAACTTTGCTCTTGGGACGTGGAAGCTGTAGGCACAGTGATTTGAGCTGTCCAATTGCCCAGCGAAGTAGGCACACATGATTTAGCCACAGCTCTCCTGGTCTGCCAGGCAGGTGGAGTTTGTCCCTTCCGACAAATAAAATGGGAACATTTAATGGAACATACCTGGTGCGTAGGGCTTCTGAATCAAGTGCAGCTACCGCCAACAGCGCAAGACGAGAAAATAAAGAAAATAAACTAAATAGGAGTGGAAGCCTTTATCATTGTTTTTTTTACAGAAATGTTTGGTGATTGACTAAGAATGCCTTTAAGATCATGGGTTGGTGACCACTGTTTTAAGACATGACAAGTAGTGCTTTCATATATTCATTGCATTTAATTTCATATGTATCTAACATCATTTAAAAAGACTTGAGGGATCCAATTCACTCAAACTCTTTCTTCCCCCAGCTGCTCATGGGTTCTGCCATCTTGGTCCCTCTGGTCTATTACATGAAGAGGCACAGGTGGTCTGTGCTGAAGAGCAGGAAGATTGCTTACAGGCCCCCCAAGTAAAGACCTGGACAGCTGCATTCTGCCTGCACATGTGGCTGCTCGGCTCGAACTCTGACCCCTCTGATTTGCAATTGTCCATCTTTTAAAAAAACACATGCATTTAAGATACGGTTGCCCTTATTCACTTGATGGGGGTCTTCTCAAAACAAGTTATTRTCTGCCAACAGGGAAGGATGTAAACACAACCTCTAAACTTGTTTTGTACTGTAATCGAACGAAACGTGTCCAGGTTGTGGTCTAGTGTTTCCCAACTCCAGTAACTCCAACGGCACACATTTTTTTTGGGGGGGGGACACTTGTATAGGGGTTAACCAGTTCTTTTGAGGGGATTCTCAACCGGAGTCATTGTATGTTCCTGCAACCTTCTTGTGCTGTTGTGAATATGTCACGTTATAGGTTCTCTACACTTTGGTGTGTAAATATTTAATAAACACTGGTGTACCGAATAAACCATGTTTTAATCCGATACTACCTGTGACAATGTTATTCTGCAATGCACCTACGCCACGCTTTCTTCTCTGTGGTTCATACACTTTCTACACAACTTACATAATATACATGTAGGTGCTGCTTTAGTTTTTGAGATAATAAATCTCTGTCGAGGGAGAAGCTGGTTTTTACATGGTGTGTATTTCTTCTGAACACATTTCCGTTTGGCAATGTGAATTCTTGCATTTAAAAAATGAATTTTGTTCGKTAGCGGGACAGGCAAACGCCAGAGTACTAAATTGTAAACCAATCAAAACTTGTACAATCACTGACGATCACTATTTTATTAAACTAGGCAAGGCAGTTAAGAACAAATTCTTATTTACAATGAAGGACAAACCCGGACGACGCTGGGCCAATTGTGCGCCGCTCTATGGGACTCCCAATCACAGCCAGATGTGATACAGACTGGAATCGAACCAGGGACTGTAGTGACGCCTCTTGCACTGAGATCCAGTGCCTTAGCCTGCGGCACCACTCAGTTGTCCGTATCTAAGGTAGTAGACAGCTGGTGACATCTGACAAACTGCTATCATAGTCTTATTTTTAATCCACTGTTTAGTTATAGAAACGTGACACCATTAACGCAAGCTGTAAAATGACTCCCAYCTTTGAACACAGCAAGCTTAGTAATGTAGCTAACTAGTTACAACAAGTAGATCTGTTGCTAGCTAGWATGTCATTCTGGCACAAGGAGCGTTTTAACCGTGTCCAAAAAGGGACCTCGAGTCACACCACCAGCTACTTTGAGCAGCAAGATCATTTCAATAATGGTGAGGGACATCAAGCTGGCAAAATTCTTCTCTATCATTCTAGATTGCCACACTGAACAGTTGTCAGTTGTGATTAGAATTGTGTCACTGAAGGAGGAGCCCCACATAAAGGAACATTTTATGGGGGTTTTGGAGGCAGAGGAGTCCAAGGGCCAACATTTGGCATCACTGATTCTCAAAAGATTAGCGGAGCAAAAAAWTCATTTTGAGGACTGCAGAGGACAGTCTTATGATAATGGGGCCAACATGAGAGGCAAAAACAAAGGTGTCCAAGCCAGACTCCTGGAAATGAATCCAAGAGCTCTATGTGGGGCTCACACATTGAACCTGCTTGTGGCTGATGCTGCCAAAAGTTCTGTCGATGCCACAGGTTACTTTGGCATCTTACACAAACTGTACACCTTGTTCTCAYCCTCCACACAGSGATGGGCCATCCTGAAAAAACATCTGGACGTCACTTTGAAGATGTGGACTGAGACAAGGTGGGAGAGTAAAGTTAAGAGTGTCGAGCCACTGAGGTATCAGGCAGCAGCGGRGAGAGGCACTGATTGAGGTGTGGGATCAAACCAAAGACCCTGTGGTCAAGTTTGAGGCCCAGTCCTTGTCAGAGGTGGGATCGTACCACTTCAGCATCTGTACAGGAGTGTGGTATGACATCTTGAGCCAGATCCAACATGTGAGCAAGCTGATGTAGTCTCCCAGTATGCATGTGGATGTTGCAGTCAGTCTTCTCAGAAAGACAGAGAGAGGTCTCAGTAACTACAGGGCAACAGGCTTTATGACTGCACAAACGTCAGCCAAGGATATTTGCGAGGGTATGAATGTAGAGGCCGTTCTACAACAAAAAAGGCTGAGGTCCACAAAGTGGCACTTTTCATATGAATCATTTGATGAGCCTTTCAGTGATGCCCTGAAGAAACTGGAGGTGACATTTCTCAACGTCGTTGTTGATGCTGCAACCTCAGCCCTTCAGGAAAGATTTTCCACATTGGAAAATGTGGGAGATAAGTTAGAGTGCTGTCAACCTTCCAAKGTCTCTCAAATGAGGAGCTGACAGAACAATGTGAGGCTCTTAGTATGACACTGCACTATAAAGAACACTCAGACTTGGATGGCAGAGAGTTTGCACAGGAACTGAAGAACTTGCTTGACTTGCCATTGAAGACCATGACCTTACTTGAGCTGCTGATATTTATACACGAAAGGGAGCTCTCAGAAATGTATCCAAATTTGTGGACTGCTCTCAGAATTTGTCTTACTCTTCCAGTGACCATAGCTGAYGCAGAGAGGAGCTTTTCAAAGCTGAAGCTCATCAAATCCAACCTGAGGTCCACCATGTCACAGGAACACCTTAGTGGTCTTACTGTCGACAGTATTAACCATGCAATTGCTGGGCAGATTTCTTAAGATGTAAMTGATGACTTTGCGTCAAGYAAGGSAAGAAAGGTCAGGGTTTAGATGGCAGTTGTGCAATTTAYTTTGTATCAGGTAGGAAGGGYGGACCCAGATGCAGACAACGTCGAATTAACAATGGTTTAATAATCCAACAGGGGCAGGAAAAYGACYGGTCAAGGCAGGTAGGGGTCAGTAAACCWGAGGTGGGGCAACGGTACCGGGCGGCAGGCAGGCTCAGGGTAGGCAGAGTGGTCAGGCAGGCGGGCTCAGAGTCAGGAGAGGCAAGGGTCAAAACCAGGAGGGTGAGAAAAAGAGAGACTGGGAAAAGCAGGAGCTGAGACACAAAAACGCTGGTTGGCTTGACAAACAAGACGAACTGGCAACAGACAAACAGAGAACACAGGTATAAATACACAYGGGATAATGGGGAAGATGGGTGACACCTGGAGGGGGGTGGAGACAATCACAAAGACCTTGCTCTTAACTGCACATACAGAACTAACATCAACAACACGCATGATAGTCTGTCAGGGTTGTGGAGAAATTACCTCTCTTCTYGTCTTTTTAAGATTTTTTTTTGTATTGAATATGCCTAACCACTCGTAGAATCAGTGCTTAATTTGAGCCCAGCACCTCTCAGATTTGACTTTGTTTGTTCTGGCACCTATTTGCCCAGATCCGGTACCTCTCGCGGCATGATTTATTCATTATTTCACTGTTCGCACCGTAGACCTTCTAATAAAAGCGATCAGTATTAAATCAAGTTGCCTCCGCATTTTTTTACTGTGTGCAGTTAAGAGCCAGGCTTGATGCTTTCTTTTGAGCCAGCTGCAGCTTTGCTAGGTCTGCACCTGACCATATTACTGGACAGTAATCAAGATGGGACAAGACCAGAGCCTGAACAACTAGTACAGTTGAAACGCAGAACATGTTTTTATAACAGACACCTCTCCCCATCTTCACAACAACTTTGTAAATACGACTTGAGCATGAAAGCTGATCATCCAGGGTGGCATCCCTAGAGGGGGTGGGGTACTGTCACACCCTGATCTGTTTCACCTGTCCTTGTGCTTGTCTCCACCCCCCTCCAGGTGTCACCCATCTTCCCCACTCATCCTCTGGGTATTTATACCTGTGTTTTCTGTCTGTCTGCACCAGTTCGTCTTGTTTGTCAAGCTTACCAGCGTACGGCCTATCAGCGCCTGTCTTTTCCCAGCCGCTCTTTTTCCTCGTCCTCCTGGTTTTTGACCTTTGCCTGTCCTGACCCTGTACCCGCCCGCCTGACCATTCTGCCCGTCCCTAAGCATGCCTGCCGCCCTGTACCTTTGCTCCACCTCTGAATTACTGAACTCTGCCTGTCCCTGACCTTGAGCCTGCCTACCGTCCTGTACCTTTGCTCCTACTCTGGATTATCGACCCCTGCCTGCCTTGACCTGTCGTTTGCCTGTCCCTGTGGCTACAATAAACATTGTTACTTCACACTTACCTTGATTCCTGATAGTTTTACACGCTGAGTTGTTCATAATTCATGAGTTAATGCTTTGAGTCTTCACAGATCGTGACATGAAACCCTACAGTTCTTCCCTTATAATAGGGCTACAAGAAGGGGAGACACAAATAGAATATGTTCGTCTTAACAGGAGGTGGAAATTATTGTCCAAAAACAATCTTTTAAGTGGCGCTGACCCACCAATTATAAAGTGTGAATATGCGTAGTCCGCACTCACCGGGGATATGGCGGATGCTCTCTTCTTATGCCAATAAGATATGCTATACTGTTGTTCGCTCAATTAAGTTGACTATTTTGATAACTAAATGACAGATGAGAGACTTTTCATTGTATTCTCTTTACAGCAAGAGCTATTTGCTTTGCAAACTATGTTTTCCCACGATTGTATTTTGAAATATAGCGATATGCCTGGCTGGCCTCTACTTTTCGCTGACAGTCACAGTTCAACAATCATCTATTTMGTATTTGCCATGCAAGCTGCCCAAATTCCTCGCGCTGCCTTTCCTTCCAACTGTAGTTAATGCGATTGAAAAAAAWMTACTTAAAAAAAAAAGAAGCTAATGATCCACTATGGCCAAATCATGCTTTAGTAGTCTATTTTGAATGATTTTATTTGTTTCTGTATAGATGGGAGTAGGCTATATACTTTTGGCAATTTAATAAAATTTACTTTAGGGAAAGCTGAACTTCCCCTAGCCTTATGGACACACTGCCTATGTGTAGGGYGGTAACTTGACATCATAAGGGAATTGCTTAGACCGCACTTACCAACTCATCAGTATGATGACCACSCCTCATCACTGTCAAACGCTCCCTAAAACACTTCTGCGAGCAGGCCTTTATAATCGACCTGGCCGGGGTATCCTGGAATGACATTGACCTCATCCCGTCAGTAGATGATGCCTGGTTATTCTTTAAAAGTGCCTTCCTCACCATCTTAAATAAGCATGCCCCATTCAAAAAATGTAGAACTAGGAATAGATATAGTCCTTAGTTCACACCAGACATGTCTGCCCTTGACCAGCACAAAAACATCCTGTGTCGTTCTGCATTAGCATCGAATAGCCCCCGTGATATGCAACTTTTTAGGAAAGTTAGGAACAAATATACACAGGCAGTTAGGAAAGCTAAGGCTAGCTTTTTCAAACAGAAATGTGCATCCTGTAGTACAAACTCAAAAAAGTTCTGGGACACTGTAAAGTCCATGGAGAATAAGAGCACCTCCTCCCAGCTGCCCACTGCTCTGAGGCTAGGAAACACTGTTACCACCGATAAATCCACTATAATTGAGAATTTCAATAAGCATTTCTCTACGGCTGGCCATGCTTTCCACCTGGATACCCCTACCACGGTCAACTGCCCGGCACCCTCCACAGCAACCCGCCAAAGCACCCACCATCTCTCCTTCACCCAAATCCAGATAGCAGCTGTTCTGAAAGAGCTGCAAAATCTGTACCCCTACAAATTGGAAAGCTGCCGCGGTCATCCCCCTCTTCAAAAGGGGTGACACTCTAGACCCAAACTGCTCCAGACCTATATCTATCCTACCCTGTCTTTCTAAAGTCTTCAAAAGCCAAGTTAACAAACAGATGACKGACCATTTCYAATCCCACCGTACCTTCTCCGCTATGCAATCCGGTTTCAGAGCTGGTCATTGGTGCACCTCAGCCACGCTCAAGGTCCTAAATGATATCATAACCGCCATCGATAAGAGACATTACTGTGCAGCCGTATTCATCGACCTGGCCAAGGCTTTCGACTCTGTCAATCACCACATTCTTATTGGCAGACTCGACAGCCTTGGTTTCTCAAATGATTGCCTCGCCTGGTTTACCAACTACTTCTCTGATAGAGTTCAGTGTGTCAAATCGGAGGGCCTGTTGTCCGAACCTCTGGCAGTCTCTATMGGGGTGCCACAGGGTTCAATTCTCGGGCCGACTCTCTTGTCTGTGTACATCAATGATGTCGCTCTTGCTGCTGGTGATTCTCTGATCCACCTCRACGCAGACGACACCATTCTGTATACTTCTTGGACACTGTGTTAACTAATCTCCAGACGAGCTTCAATGCCATACAACTCTCCTTCCATGGCCTACAACTACTCTTAAATGCAAGTCAAACTAAATGCATGCTATTCAATCGATCACTGCCCTCACCTGCCCGCCCATCCAGCGTCACTACTCTGGACGGCTCTGACAACTACAAATACCTGGGTGTCTGGTTAGACTGTAAACTCTCCTTCCAGACTCACATTAAGCATCTCCAATCCAAAATTAAATCTAGAATCGGCTTCCTATATCGCAACAAAGCATCCTTCACTCATGCTGCCAAACATACCCTCGTAAAACTGACCATCCTACCGATCCTCGACTTCGGMGATGTCATCTATAAAATAGCCTCCAACACTCTACTCAACAAARTGGATGCAGTCTATCACAGTGCCATCCGTTTTGTCACCAAAGCCCCATACACTACCCACCARTGCGACCTGTACGCTCTCGTTGGTTGGCCCTCTCTTCATACTCGTCGCCAAACCCACTGGCTACAGGTTATCTACTGCTAGGTAAAGCCCCACCTTATCTCAGCTCACTGGTCACCATAGCAGCACCCACTCGTAGCACGTGCTCCAGCAGGTATATCTCACTGGTCACCACCAAAGCCAATTCCTCCTTTGGTCGCCTTTCCTTCCAGTTCTCTGCTGCCAATGACTGGAACGAACTGCAAAAATCCCTGAAGCTGGAGACTCATATCTCCCTCACTAGCTTTAAGCACCAGCTGTCAGAGCAGCTCACAGATCACTGCACCTGTACATAGCCCATCTGTAAACAGCCCATCTATCTACCTCATCCCCATACTGTATTTATTTATCTTGCTCCTTTGCACTCCAGTATCTCTACTTGCACATTCATCTCCTGCACATCTACCATTCCAGTGTTTAATTGCTATATTGTATTTACTTCGCCACCATGGCCTATTTATTGCCTTAACTCCCTTATCTTACCTCATTTGCACTCACTGTATGTAGACTGTTTGTTTTCTTTTTTTCTACTGTATTATTGACTGTATGTTTTGTTTATTCCATGTGTAACTCTGTGTTGTTGTCGAATTGCTTTGCTTTATCTTGGCCAGGTCGCAGTTGCAAATGAGAACTTGTTCTCAACTAGCCTACCTGTTAAATAAAGGTGAAATATATATTTTTTTAAATGACTAGTTATTTCATGTGCTCTGGCAGAGAAGTAGCCTATGTGAGCTCTTTAACAGTAGCCTAAACATCCAGTTAAAGTATCCATCACCAATAAATGAATGAACTTCAGGGGTAATYGGCTGGTTTATGCTGTGAACAACATGCTTTTATTAACCTACCAGAATCGCCTACAAAAAGAGGTTTGTGATAGGCCTTCAAATTGTCACATGCGACGAATACAATAGGTGTAGACCTTATGTGATAAGGTTTACTTACAAGCCCTTAAACAACAATGCAGTTCAAGAAATAGAGTTAATAAAATATTTACTAAATTAAACAAAAGTCAAAAATGTTTTTTAAATCAATCAAAAAGTAACACAAGAAATGTACATTACAATAACGAGGCTATATACAGGGGGTACCAGTACCGAGTCAATGGGCGGGGGCACAGGTTAGTCGAGCTCATTTGTAAAGTGACTATAGATAGATAATGAACAGCGAGTAGCAGCAGTGTAAAAACAAAGGGGGTGGGAGGGGGTTCAATGTAAATAGTCTGGGTGGCTATTGGATTAGTTTAGTTGCTCAGCAGTCTTATGGCTTGGGGGTAGAAGCTGTTAAGGAGCCTGTTGGTCATAGACTTGGTGCTCCAGTACCGCTTGCCGTGTGGTAGCAGAGAGAACAGTCTATGACTTGGYTGACTGGAGTCTTTAACAATTTTTTGGGCCTTCTTCTGACACCGCCTAGTATATAGGTCCTGGATGTCAGGAAGCTTGGCCCAGTGATGTACTGGGCTGTACGCACTACCCTCTGTAGTGCCTTACGGTCAGATGCCGAGCAGTTGCCATTGCAGGCGGTGACGCAACCGGTCAGGATGCCGTCGATTGTGCAGCTGTATAACTTTTTGAGGATCTGGGGACCCATGCCAAATCTTTTTCAGTCTCCTAAGGGGGGAAAGGTGTTGTCGTGCCCTCTTCACAACTGTCTTGGTATGTTTGGACTATGATAGTTTGTTGGTGATGTGGACACCAAGGACCTTGAAACTCTCGACCAGCTCCACTTCAGTCCCGTCGATGTTAATGGGGGCTTGTTCAGCCCTCCTTMTCCTGTAGTCCATGATCAGTTCCTTTGTCTTGCTCACATTGACAGAGAGGTTGTTGTCCTCGCACAACACTGCCAGGTCTCTGACCTCCTCCCTATAGGCTGTCTCATGATCAGGCTTGTGATCAGGCTTGGAACCTCCAACGACGGACCACAGTCTGGAACCTCCAACGACGGGCCACAGTCCGGAACCTCCAACGGCGGGCCACAGTCCGGAGCCTCCAGAGACGATCTCGGCAGTCCGGAGCTCCAGCGACGATCTCCCAGTCCGGAGCCTCCAGCGACGTCCCCCAGTCCGGAGCCTCAGCGATGATCCCCGTCCGGAGCCTCCAGCCGACGATCCCGGTCCGGAGCCTCCAAGCGACGACCCCCAGTCCAGAGCCTCCAGCGACGGTCCCCAGAGCCCGGGGTCCTCCAGCGACGGTCCCCAGCCCGGGGTTCCAGTGACGGTCCCCGGCCGCGGGTCTCCGGGAGGTCACAGGCCCGGGTGCTCCGGCGACGGTCCCCAGCCCGGGGTCTCCGGCGATGATACACAGTCCAGAGCCCTCGACGATAGCCACGGTTCAGCTCAAAAGGCGGCGGGACCAGGGTAAGATGGGGGGCGGCGTCTAGAACCAGAGCCGCCACCAAGGGTAGATGCCCACCCGGACCCTCCCTATAAGTTCAGGTTTTGCGGTCGGGAGTCCGCACCTTTGGGCGGGGGTACTGTGACGCCCTGACCTTAGTTATATATGTTTCTGTATTATTTGGTCAGGTCAGGGTGTGACGTGGGTTGGTTGCGTGTTTTGTGTTGTCTAGGATTTTTTGTAGATCTATGGGGTTTTTTGTAAGTCTAGGTTATTGTAGGTTCTATGGTGGCCTGAATTGGTTCCCAATCAGAGGCAGTTGTTTATCGTTGTCTCTGATAATCCTATTTTAGGTTTGCCATTTTCCATTTAGGTTTTGTGGGTTAATTGTCTATGTGTATTTGCATGTCAGCACTAATTATTTATATAGCTTGAAGTTAGTTTTGTTATTTGTTGTAGTGTTAAGTTTCTTCATTTAATAAAGAAGAATGTATTCCATCACGCTGCGCCTTGGTGTCATCGTTACGACGAACGTGACAAATACAGTGAATTATAAGTGAATAATATGTCTCTAAACAATTGGTTGGAAAAATTACCTGTGTCATGCACAAAGTAGATATCCTAACCGACTTTAACAAACCTATAGTTTTGTTAACAAAATATTTGTGGAGTGGTTGAAAAACGAGTTTTAATGACTCCAACCTAAGTGTATGTAAACTTCCGACTTTCACTGTTATAGGTATACCACCATATACACACTCAGTTACACCAGTCATTGACACTCCACACAACAACTCCCACACATTCACATACACTACTACCCAATGGCAGTCAATGACATTTAAGATGAGGGAGGACGAATAATTTTTTAATGTGCATGACCTTATTTCTATTACAGCATATTGGATGACTGTCATTCATATTCGCATTCATTTCCATTTTACATTTATCATTTAGCAGACGGTCTTATCCAGAGCGACTTACAATTGGTGCATTCACCTTTATGAATCATGGAACAACCACTTTACAATGTGCATCTATACTCTTTTAAAGGGGGGGGGGGGGTACGAAGGATTACTTTATCTATCCTAGGTATTCTTAAAGAGGTCGCGGGTTTTCAGGTTGCGGAAGTGTGGTATTGACATCCCGCTGACCTGGCGCGTGCTAGGGATTTGTTCCACATTGGGGTGCCACGAAAGGCAGCGAAACAGTTTTTGACTGGCTGAGCGGGAACTGTACATTCCTCAGCAGGTAGGATGAGGCCGAGCAGGCCAGAGGTGGATGAACGCAGCTGCCTTGTTTGGGTGTAGGGCCTGATCAGAGTCCTGAGGTACGGAGGTGCCAGTTCCTCTCACAGCTCCTGTAGGCAAGCACAATGGATCTTGTGTCGCGGGATTGCGAGCTTCAACTGGAAGCCAGTGGAGAGAGCGGAGGAGCGGGGTGACGCTGTGAGAGAATTGGAAAAGTTGAACACGCAGACGGGCTGCGCGTTCTGGATGAGTTTGTAGGGGTTTAATGGCACAGGCAGGGAGCCGCAGCCAACGAGCGAGTTTGCAGTATCCAGACGGGAATTGACAAAGTGCGCTGCATTAGGACTGCGGAGGCAGGGGTCGTTACTCCTGCGAATGTTGTAAGAGCAGTCGAACCTACAGGAACGGGTCAGCGCTTGAATGCTTAGTTTTGAGAACGACAGGGTGTTTGTCGCAGGATCAGCCAAGCGTTCTTAGCACTCTGGGAGGGGGACCAATGGAGTTTGTCAATCCGTCGATGCGCGAGATCATGGAACGGGCCAGTTCCTTTCCCGCGAGGAAGAGCGCTCCCTGCTCTCTCTGGTGAACATTACCAGCTCAATGTAACATCGATAGGTTTAGGCTACTACATTATACTCAAATGTTCTCTATACCCATCATGAGGTTGCTACAAGCTAGCCTATGAATGCAAAACAAATTCAGGTATGTTTATCCCCGTTTTCTTCTATTTAAGACATTTTTCAACATAATCGGCAGAAAGAATATACCCCTGATCACACGCAAACACTGTTCACTTTCATAGCAGCCACATAGCAAGCTAACGTCATAGGCAATATAGCTACTAGAACTAACGCATTAGTAAACCCGCTACAATCATGTAGTACAGTGTAGTCAGCAATCAGTTTAGCAGTTACACCGGCTGGCCCCGGGGGCAATAAATGAATAAAACCAAAAGTTTACCTTGACTTGGAAGAGTTCCAGTGTTGGATAGCCATAGCCAGCTAGCTAACATAGCATCCCTCTCTTTTTGAGCCAGATGTTTGAGTAGACTAAACTAGCTAGCTGCATTCGCTAGTTAAGTGAATGTAAKAAAATAATACGATAAAATATAGCTTGGTCTCTTGCTTCTCCTTTATTTCTAAGAAATTAATTTGTTCAAAATTGTCTTTATCTTTGAGTCAACTACATTTTATACACTGCAGGGCTAGCTGTAGTTTATGCTTTCAGTAAGATTCATTCTCTGATCCTTTGATTGGGTGGACAACATGTCAGTTCATGCTGTAAGAGCTCTGATAGGTTGGAGGATGTCCTCTGGAAGTTGTCATAATTACTGTGCAAGTCTATGGAAAGGGGTCATAACCATGAGCCCTCCTAGGTTTTGTATTGAAGCCAATGTACCCAGAGGAGGACGGGAACTAGCTGTCCTCCGGCTACACCATGGTGCTACCCTACAGAGTTCTGTTGAGGCTACTGTAGACCTTCATTGCAAAACAGTGTGTTTTAATCAATTATTTGGTGACGTGAATATATTTAGTATACTTTTACCATAAAAAGGATACATTTTTTAATGTTTCACTATTGTATTTTTCTGAAATTCACTGAGGAGTATAGTCCAACCCTGCCTCCTGATGAGCCTCCACTGACATACGCACAAACACACACAAAACACACACACACATACCGACACAACAAAAACATGCGCCGTATACAACAAGTGTAGACTTTACCGTGAAATGCTTACTTACAACGCCTTTAACCAACAGTGCAGTTCAAGAAGAAGAAAAAATATTTACCAAGTAGACTAAAATAAAAAGTAATAATAAAAGTAACACAAATAAGAATAAGAATAACGAGGCTATATACAGGGGCAACCGGTACTGAGTTAAGTGTGCGGGGTACAGGCTAGTTGAGGTATCTGTACATGTAGTGGGGGCGAAATGACTGCATAGATAAACAAACAGCGAGTAGCAGCAGTGTACAAAGGGGGGGGGGGGGGTTAATGTAAATTGTCTGGCGATTTTATGAATTGTTCAGCAGTCTTTATGATTGGGAGTAGAAACTGTTGAGGAGCCTTTGGTCAGACTTGGTGCTCCGGTACCGCTTGCCATGTGGTTGCAGAGACAAACAGTCTATAAATTGGGTGATGGCAGTCTCTGACAATTTTATGGGCTTTCCTCTGACATCGCCTATTAGATAGGTCCTGGATGCAGGAAGCTTGGCCTAATGATGTACTGGGCCGTTCACACTACCTCTGTAGTGCTCTTATGGTTAGATGCCGAGCAGTTGCCATACCAGGCGGTGACACCAGTCAGGATGCTCTCGATGGTGCAGCTGTAGAACCTTTTGAGGATCTGGGGACCCATGCCAAATCTTTTCAGTCCTCTGAGGGGGAAAAAGGTTTTGTCGTGCCCTCTTCACGACTGTCTTGGTATGTTTGAACCATGAAGTTCGTTGGTGATGTGGACACCAAGGACCTTGAAACCTCTGACCCGCTACCACTGAAGTGTCATCAGCAAACTTAATGATGGTGTTGGAGTTGTGTTTGGCCATTGATAAGGGAATTAATATGCTTAATGGTAATGATTAAAATATTCCACCCTGAAACCATATAATTGTATGAAATGTATTAGGATCATAAAACTATATACTGATGATGTATGTAGTTTTAGTCAGAATTAGAACAAGGACCTTTTGTTCCTTTTTGTATATGCTGATTATGCGACCCAAAAGCGACTTAAAGAAACAGAGTCCTTTATTCCAGGCAAAAAACACGACAGGAGGCGGAACAAGGACGCAGGGACAGAAACATCAAACAAGAATCGACAAGGACAGGAGCGGAAAACAGAGGGAGAAATAGGGACTCTAATCAGAGGGCAAAATAGGGGACAGGTGTGAAAGAGTAAATGAGGTCGTTAGGAGAATGAGAAACAGCTGGGAGCAGGAACGGAACGATAAGAGAGAGAGGAGCGGGAGAGGGAGAGAGGGAGGAGGAGAGAGAGAGAGGAAAGAGGGAAAGAACCTAATAAGACCAGCAGAGGGAAGCACAGGGACAAGACATGAAAAATAAATGACAAAACATGACAGTACCCCCCCACTCACCGAGCGCCTCCTGGCGCACTCGGAGAGGAACCCTGGCGGCAACGGAGGAAATCTCAATCAACGAACGGTCCAGCACGTCCGAGATGGAACCCAACTCCTCTCCCTCAGGACCGTAAACCCTCCCAATCCACTAAGTACTGGTGACACGTCCACCGAGAACGCATATCCATGATCTTTCCGTACCTTGTAAATAGGTGCGCCCTCGACAAGGACGGGGGGGGGGAGGGAAGACAACGGGGCGCGAAGAAAAGGCTTGACACAGGAGACATGGAAGACAGGGTGGACGCGACGAAGATGTCGCGAAGAAGCAGTCGCACAGCCGACAGGATTAGACGACCTGAGAGACACGAACGGACCAATGAAACGCGGAGTCAACTTGCGAGAAGCTGCGTAAGGGGGAGGTTGCGAGTGGAAAGCCCACATCTTGACCGCGACAATACCTAGACTCCTTATCCTACGTTTATTGGCGGCTCTCACAGTCATCGCCCTGTAACGCAAAGTGCAGACCTGACCCTCCTCCAGGTGCGCCCTCACAACGTTGGACAAAAGCCTGAGCGGAGGGAACGCTGGACTCGGCGAGCTGGGACGAGAACAGAGGAGGCTGGTACCCAAGACTACTCTGAACGAGATAGCCCGGTAGCAGACGAAGGAAGCGAGTTATGAGCGTACTCAGCCCAGGGGAGCTGTTCTGCCCAAGACGCAGGGTTTTCGAAACGAAAGGCTGCGTAATATGCGACCAATCGACTGATTGGCCCTTTCTGCTTGACCGTTAGATTGGGGATGAAACCCGGAAGAGAGACTGACGGAAGCCCGATAACACGACAAAACTCCCTCCAAAACTGTGACGTGAATTGCGCACTCTTGTCTGAAACGGCGTCTAACGGGAGGCCATGAATTCTGAACACATTCTCAATGATGATCTGTGCCGTCTCCTTAGCGGAAGGGAAGCTTAGCGAGGGGAATGAAATGTGCCGCCTTAGAGAACCTATCGATAACCGTAAGAATCACAGTCTTCCCCGCAAGGACGAAGGCAGACCGGTAATAAAGTCTAAGGCGATTGAGACCATGGTCGAGAAGGAATGGGAAGCGGTCATGAGACGACCGGCAGGAGAGAGTTTACCTGATTAGTCTGCGCGCAGTCCGAACAAGCAGCCACGACACGGCCGCGTGTCACGCTCCTGAGTAGGCCACACAAAACCGTGGCGAATAGAAGCAAAGCGTACCCCGAACGCGGGGTGGCCAGCTAACTTGGCAGAGTGAGCCCACTGAAGAACAGCCAGACGAGTAGAGACAGGAACGAACAGAAGGTTCTAGGACAAAGCGCGCGGCGACGCAGTGTGGGTGAGTGCTTTGCTTTACCTGTCTCTCAATTCCCCAGACAGTCAACCCGACAACACGCCCTTCAGGGAGAATCCCCTTGGGGTCGTAGAAAGCCACAGAAGACTAAAGAGACGAGATAAGGCATCAGGCTTGGTGTTCTTATTTCCCGGGCGATAGGGAAATCACGAACTCGAAACGAGCGAAAAACAACGCCCAACGAGCTTGACGTGCATTAAGTCGTTTGGCCGAACGGATGTACTCAAGGTTCTTATGGTCAGTCCAAACGACAAAAGGGACGGTCGCCCCCTCCAACCACTGTCGCCATTCGCCTATGGCTAAGCGGATGGCGAGCAGTTCGCGTTACCACATCATAGTTGCGTTCGATGGCGACAGGCGATGAGAAAAGTAAGCGCAAGGATGGACCTTATCGTCAGAATGGAAGCGCTGGGACAGAATGGCTCCCACGCCCACCTCTGAAGCGTCAACCTCGACAATGATTGTTTAGTGACGTCAGGAGTAACAAGGATAGGGGGCGGATGTAAAACGCTTCTTGAGGAGATCAAAAGCTCCCTGGGCGGAACCGGACCACTTAAAGCAAGACTTGACAGAAAGTCAGAGCTGTGAGAGGGGCAGCCACTTGACCGAAATTACGAATGAAACGCCGATAGAAATTAGCGAAACCGAGAAAGCGCTGCAACTCGACACGTGACTTAGGAACGGGCCAATCGCTGACAGCTGGACCTTAGCGGATCCATCTGAATGCTTCAGCGGAAATAACAGAACCGAGAAAATGTGACAGAGGAGACATGAAAGGCGCACTTCTCAGCCTTCACGTAGAGACAATCTCTCCTAAAAGGCGCTGGAGTACACGTCGAACGTGCTGAACATGAATCTCGAGAGACGGTGAAAAATCAGGATATCGTCAAGGTAAACGAAAACAAAAGATGTTCAGCATGTCTCTCAGTACATATAACTAATGCCTGAAAGACAGCTGGAGCATTTTGCGAGACCGAACGGCAAAACCGGTATTCAAAATGCCCTAACGGAGTGTTAAACGCTGTCTTCCACTCGTCCCCCCCTCTGATGCGTACGAGATGGTAAGCGTTACGAAGGTCCAACTTAGTAAAGAACCTGGCTCCCTGCAAAATCTCGAAGGCTGACGACATAAGGGGAAGCGGATAACGATTCTTAACCGTTAGTCATTCAGCCCTCGATAATCCACGCAGGGGCGCAGAGTACCGTCCTTCTTCTTAACAAAGAAAAACCCCGCTCCGGCGGAGAGGAAGAAGGCACCACGGTACCGGCGTCGAGAGAAACAGACAGATAATCCTCGAGAGCCTTACGTTCGGGAGCCGACAGAGAGTATAGTCTACCCCGAGGGGGAGTGGTCCCGGAAGGAGATCAATACAACAATCATACGACCGGTGAGGAGGAAGGGAGTTGGCTCTGGACCGACTGAAGACCGTGCGCAGATCATGATATTCCTCCGGCACTCCTGTCAAAATCACCAGGTTCTCCTGAGTAGAGGGGAACAGAAGAAACAGGAGGGATAGCAGACATTAAACACTTCACGATGACAAGAAACGTTCCAGGATAGGATAGAATTACTAGTCCAATTAATAGAAGGATTATGAACATACTAGCCAGGATGACCCAAAACAACAGGTGTAAAAGGTGAACGAAAAATCAAAAATGAAATAGTCTCACTGTGATTACCAGATACTGTGAGGTAAAGGTTAGTGTCTCACATCTGATACTGGGAGAGACTACCATCTAAGGCGAACATGGGCGTGGATTTCTCTAACTGTCTGAGAGGAATGTCATGCTTCCGAGCCCATGCTTCGTCCATAAAACAACCCTCAGCCCCAGAGTCTATCAAGGCACTGCAGGAAGCAGCCGAAACCGGTCCAGCGTAGATGGACCGACAAGGTAGTACAGGATCTTGATGGAGAGACTTGAAGTAGTAGCGCTCACCAGTAGCCCTCCGCTTACTGATGAGCTCTGGCCTTTTACTGGACATGACATGACAAAATGTCCAGCAGAACCGCAATAGAGACAAAGGCGGTTGGTGATTCTCCGTTCCCTCTCCTAGTCGAGATGCGAATACCTCCCAGCTGCATGGGCTCAGTCTCTGAGCCGGGGGGAGGAGATGGTTTGAGATGCGGAGAGGGGAAACACCGTTAACGCAGCTCTCCTCCACGAGCTCGGTGACGAAGATCTACCCGTCGTTCTATAGCGGATGGCGAGTGCAATCAAAGAGTCCACGCTGGAAGGAACTCCCGGAGAGAATCTCATCCTTAACCTCAGCGTGGAGTCCCTCCAGAAAACAAGCGAGCAACGCCGGCTCGTTCCAGTCACTGGAGGCAGCAAGAGTGGCGAAACTCTATAGAGTAATCCGTTATGGATCGATCACCTTGACATAGGGAAGCCAGGACCCTGGAAGCCTCCTTCCAAAAACTGAACGATCAAAAACCGTATCATCTCCTCTTTAAAGTTCAGATAATCGATAGAACACTCAGCCCTTGCCTCCAGATGGCTGTGCCCCACTCCGAGCCCGACCAGTAAGGAGTGATATGACGTAAGCGATCCGAGCTCTCTCTCTTGAGTACGTGTTGGGCTGGAGAGAGAACACAATATCACACTGGGTGAGAAAGGAGCGACACTCAGTGGGCTGCCCAGAGTAACAAGGTGGGTTATTAACCCTAGTTCCGGAGACTTGGAAGACCAGGAAGTATCTGGTGGCACGAGACGAAGACTCTGAAACTGTCCAGAGAGATCGGAGACCTGAGCGGCCAGGGTTTCAACGCATGACGAGCAGCAAACAATTCCTGCTCGTGTCTGCCGAGCTTGCTCCCTGGAACTCGACGGCAGTGTTGAGAGAATCCATAGTCCTGGGTCCATCTTGGTCGGATCTTCTGTTATGCTGATTAATGCGGACCCAAAAGCGACTTAAAGAAACAGAGTCTTTATTCCAGGCAAAAACACGACAGGGCGGAACAAGGACGCAGGACAGCAAACATCAAACAAGAATCCGACAAGGACAGGAGCGGAAACAGAGGGAGAAATAGGGACTCTAATCAGAGGGCAAAATAGGGGACAGGTGTGAAAGAGTAAATGAGGTCGTTAGGAGAATGAGAAACAGCTGGAGCAGGAACGGAACGATAGAGAGAGAGAGCGGGAGAGGGAGAGAGGGAGGAGGAGAGAGAGAGAGAGAAAGAGGGAAAGAACCTAATAAGACACAAGCAGGGAAGCACAGGGAAAAGACATGAAAATAAATGACAAAACATGACACTTTTTAGTATGTAAGCAGGGTGCAAGTGGGAAACAAATGATAAGAGGAGCTATCGACAGACAAGTTGTACTATTGTGTTCCTTACAGGACATTCTGTCTCCAGCCGTGGAGGGGAGAAACTGTTAGGCTTGCAGAAAATTATGAAACATGTTGCAGATTAAAGAAACAATGTATCTGTGTAGTGGAAAAACKCTGKCTGTCTGAGCAAGSCGTAGCTTAASATTTGAACTTGTTTGTGTGTGTTATAAAGARTGTGTTTGCATTTTTGATTTTYGAMCYCTCTCGTGAATAAACATTCTGACTATTGTAAACTGGGACTCTGTTTCATTCAACCAGAATCTTACAAACTCTGGGTTGCAGACTGAGTAGTTTAATTGAAATTCAGTTTAAGAACATTGAGAACAAAATTCTCATAACACCATGCAGTCGTGGGTGAACAGGGAATACAGGAGGGGACTAAGTACACACCCCTGAGGGGCCCCACGTATTAAGGATCAGCGTGGCAGACGTGTTGTTGCCTACTCTTACCACCTGGGGGCGGCCYGTCAGGAAGTCCAGGATKCAGTTGCAGAGGTAGGTGTTTAGTCTCAGAGTCCTTAGCTTAGTGATGAGCTTCGTGGGCCCTATGGTGTTGAACGCTGAGCTGTAGTCAATGAACAGCATTCTCACATAGGTGTTCCTTTTGTCCAGGTGAGGAAGGGCAGTGTCGTGTGCGATTGAGATTGCGTCATCTGTGGACCTGTTGGGACGGTATGRGAATTGGAGTGGGTCTACGGTGTCCGGGAGGATGCTGRTGATGTGAGCCATGACCAGCCTTTCAAAGCACTTCATGGTTACCGACGTGAGTGCCACTGGGTGGTAATCATTTCGGCAGGTTACCTTCACTTCCTTGGGCACAGGGACTATGGGTGGTCTGCTTGAAACATGTAGGTATTACAGATTCGGTCAGGGAGAGGTTGAAAATGTCAGTGAAGACACTTGACAGTTGGTCCGCGTATGCTTTGACTACACGTCCTGGTAATCCGTCTGCCCCAGGTGCTTTGTGAATGTTGACCTGTTTAAAGGTTTTGTTCACATTGGCCACCGAGAGTGTTATCACACAGTCATCCAGAACAGCTGGTGCTCTCGTGCATGCTTCAGTGTTGCTTGCCTCGAAGCGAGCATAAAAGACATTTAGCTCGTCTGGTAGGCTCGCATCACTGGGCAGCTCGCGTCTGGGTTTCCCTTTGTAGTCCGTAATAGTTTTCAATCCCTGCCACATCCGACGAGCGTCAGAGCCGGTGTAGTAGGATTCAATCTTAGTCCTGTATTGATGCTTGGCTTCTTTGATGGTACGTCTGAGGGCWTAGCGGGATTTCTTATTGGCGTCCGGATTAGTCTCCCACTCCTTGAAAGTGTCAGCTCTAGCCTTTAGTTCGATGRAGATGTTGCCTGTAATCTATGTCTTCTGGTTGGGATATGTACGTACAGTCACTGTGGGGACAACGTCAGCGATGCACTTATTGATGTAGCRGATGACTGAGGTGGTGTACTCCTCAATGCCATTGGATGAATCCCGGAACATATTCCAGTCTGTGCTAGCAAAACAGTCCTGTATTGTAGCATTCGCTTCATTTGACCACTTCCGTATTGAGCGAGTCACTGGTACTTCCTGCTTTAGTTTTTGCTTGTAAGCAGGAATCAGGAGGATAGAATTATGGACAGATTTTCCAAATGGAGGGCGGGGGAAAGCTTTGTATGCATCTCTTTGTGTGGAGTAAAGGTGGTCTAGGATTTTTTTGTCCCTGGTTGCACATGTGACATGCAGGTAAAAATTTGGTAAAACTAATTTAAGTTTGCCTGCATTAAAGTCCCCGGCCACTAGGAGCGCCGCTTCTGAGTGAGCATTTTCTTCTTTGCTTATGGCCTTATAGAGTTGGTTGAGAGCGGTCTTAGTGCCTGCTTRGTTCTGTGGTGGTAAATAGACAGCTACGAATAATACAGATGAGAACTCTCTTGGTAGATAGTGTGGTCCACAGCTTATCATAAGGTACTCTACCCAGGTCAGCAATACCTCAAGACTTATTTAATATTAGACATCGCGCACCAGCTGTTATTGACAAAAAGACACACACCCCCACTCCTCGTCTTACCAGAGGTAGCGTCTCTGTTCTGCCAGTGCATGGAAAATCCCATTAGCTCTATATTGTCCGTATCTTCGTTCAGCCACGTCTCAGTGAAACATAAAATGTTACAGTTTTTAATGTCCCGTGGTAGGATAATCTTAATAGTAGGTCATCAATTTTATTTTCCAAATATTGCACCTTAGCAAGAAGAACAGATGGCAGTGGGAGTTTACTCGCTTGCCTACGGATTCTCAGAAGGCTGCCCGATCTGCGGCCCCTTTTCTGGCATCTTTTCTTCACACAAAAGGRGTGGATCTGGGCCTGTTCTAGTGAAAGCAGGATATCCTTCTAGTCGGACTCGTTAAAGGAAAAAGTTTTATCCYGTCCGCTGTGAGTAATRGCTTTTCAGATGTCCATAAGTTATTTTCGGTCATAACCAACATTATGTACACAATAAGTTTAAAAAATAAGTTACACAACACGCACACAAAAAAACAATAGCACATTTAGTTGGGAGAACGTAAAACGTCAGCTATGTTCTTCGGTCGTCATCTTGTTCCATGATCATACACATTACACACACACACACTTTTACACTCATAACTTGCTGCTGCTACTTTGTTCGTTATTTTACTCATATTACTATTATCTGTCCTGTCTTTAACCTGCCTTCATGTACATATCTACCTCAATAACCTTGTACCTCTGCACATTGATCTGGTACTGGTACTCTCTGTATATAGCTCCATTCTTGTGTATTTTATTCCTCTTGTGTTACTATTATGTTTCGTATTATTATTTTTTAAACTCTGCATTGTTAGGAAGGGCTGGTAAGCAAGCATTTCACGGTAACGTCTATACCAGTTGTCATCGGCGCATGTGACAAGATTTGATTTGTTCACATGCGTTTCTGCCATCTCATTGGCTAGAATGGTCCCACCCAARCTCGCCTACTCCCACCTGCCTTCAATCTTTGAGGACATTTTATTTTGAAATGTATTTATTATACAAAATTATCAGCGATAAACAACTTACATCCCTACATCAAACATGTCAAACAAAACAAAACAAAACACAGGTATAAATAAGAAAATACTAAATATATACAAAAAATATATATTACAACTTTTTAGTGCACAGAAAATGTCTAATTAAAATGATTCAGATGTTAAAATGAACAGATGTTATTCTGTTTGTTATTAACTATGGATAATGTCTTAACAAGATTAATAAATTCAATCATAAATATTAGTAATTTTGGTATAGAATTTTTGTTTGTTTAAAGTATTTGGCAWCAAGAATAAAATAATTCACAATCATTTCAATGGTCTTGTTATCATTGCAAAAGTAACATATTATATCCTTCATGTCAAAAACATGGGTAGGGTTAAAAAAGCTAAATAAGTATTCTGCAAGGTTATCCCAAAAATCTATCAAAGATTTACATTTATAGAACAAGTGTGTAAGATTTTCACCTTCTTTTTCGCAATATCATAAACAATAGTCTTTTACACATTCAAAATTGCATTTTATATATTAATATGGTTTAAGTGGGCACTTTTGTCATGACGACAAGGTGAAGGTCCTCTACTCAAATAGCACAACAGAATCGTTCAGATTGACCAAAGCACCACATATAACAACCATCTCGTATAATTGAGGGATGTCTCCTTTCATATCTCGAAAAGGAAAAAGTAGAAGAAGCAGAATCTGATGCTGCTGCAGCATTGCTCATCTTCACAGTGGGAATCCAGTCGACATGGGTGTCTTGATAGAGGTCAGCTGGTGACCTACAGTAGTACATAAACAAATGAAAAGCTTCAGGTCACCTATAKCATCAGYGCTCTTAATTCTTTGTTTATGTTTAATTCATTCACGTGTTTTAGTGTCATATAAATATTGAATTTATTGTTTGTCTTGAACAACCAATAGTCAACACATCAGGTTGTCCTATCCCATTGAGACTTTTGTCGTATTCTGTAATGTCCATACATTTTCCCTCCTCCTATGAATAAATTGAAACAAATTATCATTGGGTTATCATATGAATAAATGAATATATTATAACCACTGGAGTTTTTCTTTGAATACAATAATGTTCTCCAGGCTATATGGACGTCATATTGTACAATTTGCTTCTCTCCTTTTCATGGTCAAAGCTAGAAGGGATACAGTTTTTGTCAAATGAACATCATATTTGACATTTCGTAGCAGATTATGAGAATTTAGGCAGCAGGTTAGGATAATTAGGTTATGTATATGAAAGGGGTTAGGGTTAGCTAAAATGCAACAAAACATGTTTTTTTGAACAATTTGACTAAAGCTGGATCCCTTTTAGCCAGGACCCTTTTTTCATAGGGCTAGATTACATGGTTGCATTCAAGACAACAACGTTTTTTTCGTTGTCTTTCCTGCCTTGTTAGAGCAGGCAAATACTCAAAATGACCGTGGTGATGAATCAACTAGTTTTAGGCACTGTTACCATGCAGTTTGGCYTAGCCACTCTGCTGTTGTTGTCGAAGAATTAATGCGGTGGTCTTCCAACATGGCAGGCGGGAGGCGTCGTACGTCAACTCCTCTATTGTTTGAATGGTCACTCGACTATCTTGTCAATATAATAGAACGTCTTTGGTGGTACACACGGGCCGCTACGTGGTTGGCGCTGATTGGTTCAATACGTATGCCTTGTGTACCGGAAGTAAATGTTGAGAACTGATGTGTATCGGGAATTATTTCAGCCCACGGCGTGAAAGAAGATGGACACACTACATAAACTAAAACAATTTGATGCTTATCCGAAAACTCTTGAGGATTTCCGAATTAAAACATGCAGCGGAGCTACGGGTGAGTGGTTTTGGGTAGACTTTTGGTAGCGCTTAGCTACTTGCAGAACACATACTGTCCCCAGTAGCTAGCTAGTAGGACTAGGATCACTGTGTTTGGGCTAGCATTCTAGATCTGTCAGACTAGAGAGCAGAACATATTACTATGTAGTTTGCAAAAACTCTATGGGATTTGGTGATATTCTGACATTTTTCTTCTTTCCCCTTTTTGAAGTCACCATCATAAGTGGTCTCATCATGTTGATCCTGTTCTTCTCAGAGTTGCAGTATTATCTCACTAAGGAGGTAGGTTAATGTAACGTTACATTTTCAAAAAATAGTCAGGGAACATGTTAAGTGTGCCAGTCAAATACGTGGGTGAGAGCTAGCTCTGTATGGATCACACTTGTAAACGTAAGGATATTCTAATGGAGAACTATGACAACAAGGAACTATAACAGCTAGCAAGCCTAGCCAACTTTGCATACAACAATTATTGTGGTTTGTATACTCTATAACAGTGGTATTCAAACTTTTCCAGCTGAGCCCTTTGCAATTACATTTTTTTTTGTAATCAAAGGTACAGTTAATTGCCACCAGGGAAACTGGGAATGCTCAACATTCCAATGGTGGGCATGGTGCTGAAATGCAATGACTAGCCAAAAGGATCCTACTCAAGTTAATGTGTCTCTTGAGTCGGAATGGTGCTATGCCGGTGTTGTGCCGAAACCCCTCCCCCTCTTCCCCTTCGTGTGAACGCGCGCACACTCAATTCTTCATTGCTGCGACTTGCTTGCTAGTTGAGATTGCTACTCTTCACTCCGTTGTCGGTTTAGCCTACATTTCACAGATTTTAGTTGCAGAAAGCATGTTTTATTTGTGTCCTTCAAGGCAGCTGTCAATGATCAGAATAGGCAATCTAAATGAATAATTAATGTATGTGTGTTATATTAAACGGAGTGAGTAAAATGTAGGCATGCAAACATTTCAGAACAACTACTAYTCGAATAAGACATGGGAGAGATGACGAATTTTAGCAAAGAGATTTATTTATAGATTAATACACTCGACACAGCCACACCGAAAACTGCAGACATTACTAGTGCCTTCCCCACGATCAAACCGCAATAAAAATTACAATGAAACGCAGCCTAACGTGATCATTGACAGCTGCCTTGAAGGACACAAATAAAACATGCTTTCTGCTACTAAGATCAGTGAAATGTAGGCTAAACTGACAACGGAGTGAAGAGCAGAAATCCCAACTAGCAAGCAAGTCGCAGGAATGAAGAATTAAGTGTGRGGGGAGAGATTTTCGGCACAACACCGGAATGTAGACAGTCAGAGCTCAGCGCGTTATAGGTCTGGGATAATGTACCTCAATCCAGGATGGAATATGTCGTTGTACATATTCATCCCGAAATTATGAAAGGTGACTCGAGAATATTGAAATACTGCTAGATTTGAATTAAATTGCCGTTTTTGCCAGCATGCTAGGCTAGCTAATGCTATAACAGCCTATTCGATTCCATTAAAATGGTACGCCTATTATTTGGTTGAGTAACTACCAGAAGTGTTGAATGRAGTTTGTTGCTTTAGTATTACCTAGCCTAGCATTCTGACGAAAACTGATGTTTGTTTAAAAACTAGCACTATTTCAATCTTCTCGATTCACRTTGAATCATTTCGGGATTGAGGTACGTTTTCCTAGCCATATAACGTTAACGTTACTGCGCTGGGCTCTGGCTTTCCACATTCCGGCATAGGGCCTTTCCAACTGGAGAGAGAAATGAACGAGTCGAATCCTTTTGGCTAGCCAGTTTGAGAATAATTGGAACATCACTATCATTTTATGTTCTGTTATAATTATTTAGCCATATGTCATAACGTTTACTTAATCTATGAGGCCCGGTAAGCACTTTAGATACCACTGTTTTATGACTTGCAAAATATGAATGTTGTTCTGCCAACACAGGTCCATCCTGAYTTGTTTGTGGACACATCACGAGGAGACAAACTGAAAATCAACATTAATGTGATATTTCCTAACATGCCGTGTGCCTGTAAGTAACTTTAGAAAAAACCGAGCATGCATCATCACATTTGACAAACTTACACCTGCACAATTAACCCCTATATGTGCTTTGTTTATGTGATATTATAAAAAAGTTGCATAAATRGACAAAATGCCTCCGTAAAATCTAAAGTAATCTTTTTGGGGGTTATGCATGAAGCAATGTGGTGATTTCACAGTTGAAGTATGTGACATTTGTAACATCACTGTGACCTTCAGATCTCAGCATTGATGCCATGGATGTTGCTGGAGAGCAGCAGTTGGATGTGGAACACAACCTGTTCAAGCAAAGGCTGGACAAGGATGGCAATCCTGTCACTACAGAGGCAGAGAAGCATGGTAACCATATTGCTAATAGCTTGCTTGTGATTCCGTTCTATTACTTGAAGAGCATTCTACACCATGGAATGCGGCATAGGTTTTCCCTCTTGGGAAAACYAGATATATGAATTGTATTGAATAGTAAATGTTTTCACTGGGTCATGGATATTGTTTTGTTGTCATCTCTCATGTAGATTTGGGACAAGAGGAAGGTGAACCTTTTGACCCTAGTAAGCTAGATCCTGAGCGGTGTGAAAGCTGCTATGGAGCAGAGACAGAGGATTTGAAGTGAGTTCCCATGACTGGAWTGCCCTCCAGAATGCATTCCCAGGSTTTACAGATCATACTTCCCATGACCAAAGACAGACAATGAGGTTTCCCTGTCAATCTCAGAGCTTAAYTCCCTTGCCTGTGATATTGGACTTGTTAGAAAGAATCCATGAAAGCTTGTACTTATTTGAGCCCTAAACTCTTTTGCAGAACATAGGCTATCACAACAAATTAGCTCATCTTTTGTCCACAATGTGATTGTGATAGTACGTGTTAAATTGACATATTGCTTATGCTTTTGCTTTTTTGTAGGTGCTGTAACACCTGCGATGACGTACGGGAAGCCTATCGCAGGCGGGGCTGGGCCTTCAAGAACCCTGACACCATRGAGCAGTGCAAGAGGGAGGGCTTCAGCCAGAAGATGCAGGAGCAGAAGAACGAGGGTTGCCAGATCTATGGCTTTCTTGAGGTCAACAAGGTAACTAGTCTTATAGTCTGATGCTTTGGCTAAGTTCATAATCAGAAAGAATAGTCAGTACTCACACACTGATTAACACGTCATAAAAGGAATGCGTTTTATTTAATGGCTGACAATGTTTCGACTTTCAATTGCCTGGCTTTCAAATGGTCAGACAGTGTTGAAAACAACATGATTTGAAATGAATCATCACTTTTTGMGAACAGAATTCTAGATGTGGTTATATAAAATTAGGAATGGAAATGTGCTGCCGCTGAGATTTAATACTTTATGAGGTGCTTTAATGCATTCATACACTTTCGATCTGCAAATGTTATGTTAATTGTTAGACTTTTTTCTGAACTCTTCAATTTGTSTTTTTTTTGATAGGTGGCAGGAAATTTCCACTTTGCACCTGGAAAGAGTTTCCAGCAGTCCCATGTTCATGGTAAGACCTGATATCAATTATCTACCTAAGGAAAATAGAAGTTCTGTGCTTTCTGTCAATCCTCTGAATTGCTTAGAGATGAAACAGGTTGACTGATTTTTGGGTTGGAATTCTAAAATTGCTTACTTGCTACAAGAAACACCTTGCGGTTTATTAAACCAGTCTGTCTCAGACCAGATTTAGGTACAGACCCTCTTGTAGTGTAGAGTTTGCCCCTAGTCACTAGACCAGTAAAAACATTTCTAGTGCATCCGTTACTAGTCTTTTCAGTAAAACACTGTAGTAAAACATTTGGTAAATGGTKTTTTTCTCTTTCATAATTCCTTTCATTTTCTTGACTTCTTCCCTTTCCTCCTCCGGATCAATCATTAGTCATTAATTGTATCTTATTTTTTATTTCATGAAAACATCTGACCTTTATATCTTTGTGGCACAGGTGAAAAAATGTGTCAAACTAAGTAGCTATTTTTTTCCCCCACATATAAATGTAACATTTTGATTGTAAATTGAGACTCACTTGCTTTATCATTAATGTTGCTAATAATAACACCAATATACTTATTTTGCATTGACAGTTACACTCTATTTGAAAATTAAATAATGTGAAATGTATTAATTTGTTTGCAATAATTTTTTTGCAATCAGTTTGCCAATGGATTTTTAAAAATTCAATTGGTGTAATCTTGAGCTTCTTGACAAAAGTTACTACAATGTCACTGATGTAACCTTTGTTACTGTGAATACAGGCCAAATTAATTMAAAAGTATGTATTTGTGATTGAAGAAAAATGGAAGGTACTGCTTTCATTTGATTGACCTTAAGAATTTCTCAAGAATTGCTGATAAAGTTACATGGTACATAACCAGATGAAGTTGTAAGCCCTAAGTACTATTCTCTCAACTTGCTTGGAGGCATTGAAAGGTGTCCTTTGTCATTATGAACAACGTGTACCGAAAGTTTAGAGCAAACGTTTCACCAGCTTAAAGCTGCTTTAATTTTCTATTTTATTCGGTGGACTAGTACAACTTTCTCTGTCTGGTTTTTGCCTTTAAGCAGACAATCTCCTTGTGATAAGAATTTGGCCGTATATGAAATGCCAGATGTGATGAACCCCKTTCAGAGACTGGCTTTTTCTGTGTAGCCCAACATGCGTCATATAGTGACTCTTCTCTCTTCTTTCTGCAGTGCACGCTGTGGAAAGTAAGTCCATCATTTTGTAGCTTTTATTTTTGTAGTAAACACCACCCCCCACTAGCCTGGTCCCAGATTGTTTTGTGTTCTTGCCTACTCCATTGCTGTCCTTGTCCAGCCAAAGACCAAGTTTGGCATGACTGTGCCTTTTCTSAATTGGATTTGCTCAACTCCTGCGTCCTCTCTCGCCTCCTTTTGAAAAAAAAAGTCTATGGTAATCGAGGAGAAGGAACGTGGATTAAAAATGAGTTTGTATMAAATTACTGTCACGCGTCATCAGGCAAATTAAGTTTACAGGGGTTGAATCCCAAAATGTGTGAAGTGATAAAACATTTAGCTAGTTGTGCATGACATTTTATTTGTGCAAAGGTATAAGTAGCATATCATTTTTAAATGTTTGCGTGCTTTTSTCCTTCGAAAAAACAACTGCTTCAAAGGGGGTGTGGTAGATATCCAAACTCTTCAGGCGAAGGACCCAAGTAGGATACACATTATTCTCGATGAAAGGTGGCTATCGAGGAGGGGAGGATACTCTTCCGTTCATCTACTAACAAATTGACACTCTCCTCGACCACATCAGTTTCTGGGTCACGGAGGAGAGAGGATGGACTTCGGCTCAAATGAGGAAAGGCCGATGAGTTACAATGAATTGGCATGATAGCACAAACAGACTGACACTCAGGCCACATCCCCCTCACATCACTGCCTTCTAAATTGCCCAGTCAAATATCAAACTTTGTATTTGAAGAGGTTGTCAGTCAGAATTCACCTGGTTACTTAAAGCCTAGTAAAGACAACCAAAGATGCTTCTAACTGATTTGAAACTCTCCTTTTGAATAACCAGCATGTGATTGTTGGTTTGATCTTTTAATTCAGGTGGTACAAGCAGTAATCAAGAACACATCGCATTTGAGGGCTGTGTGCTCAACAATAACTTGTAATGGGAGAGCTGTAGATTATGGCAATAGTAAACCCTCATACTCTGGGTACACAGAACATATACAGTAACTGATGTTCTATCAGATCACAGCATTACTGACATATTGTCTCGTTTTAATTTCAGTTCATGATCTGCAGAGCTTTGGACTAGACAATGTAAGTACATTTAAAGAAATTGTCTTTCCAAGGCAGTGTTTTCCATACCCCTTTAAGTGCTTATTTGTGTTTCTTGTGTCCTACAGATCAACATGACTCACTTGATCAAGCATCTATCCTTTGGGAGGGACTACCCTGGTATCGTCAATCCTTTGGATGGCACCGACGTTGCAGCACCACAAGGTTAGTAATTATCCCATTCGTCAAATTCCCCACACCTAGCATTTGACTTAGACCTTCTACCAGCAATTGAAATCATAGCCTTTATTGACAGACTTTGTCTAAGAACTATGGCGAAATTGTGACATGGGAATAAGAGTTATTACAAAAGTCCCGTTGTGTAATTATAAGTGCRGTAGAGGTGGTCTCTGCAGCAGATGTCCATCCCAATGGACAGGAATGTACCCAACGTGCCTCCGCTCTGCYTCATCTTCCCAACTCCTCCCATCAGCTCTCTGCCTCTCATGCCAACCCTGAGGGCAGTAAGAATACAGCATTTGAACAAAATCACATAACACTATTGAGTTCTATTGAACAAACTACAATATGTAGTTTGGATGGCTGCAACAATCTTATCAAAACTGATATAGTAAAGAAATCAGGGATGCCCAAGTACAGACTATGGCATTCTTATGACATGTCTTGCATTTCAGTGTAGGCCTACTTGTGAAAGGTAAGTAGTTAACTTAGCTAGCTTACCTTATACAGGAAAATGTTCCAAACATGACACCAGCTGCCATCCCAACTGCAAAGCCCATCATGAATCCCATTTAAAACCTCCTCCGTATAGCCACAGAGTTTCTAAAGCCAGAGGCGCAACATCGAGAGACTTCRGGGAACGTTAGCGAAACAGACCAGGCTGGGTTTTGGMGTTTGAGAAGTCAATGGGTGTTTCTCAATATGTATATTACCGTGCTCCACACTCTCATGGTCCGAGTGCATTCTCTTGAGTACGTTCTTGTGAGGACGAGTGTGTGGAGAATACATAAAACAATATATTTTAGAAGCACTCTCCCCCTACTGTATTACCTCACGCTTGACCTAGCCATTTGCTGAACCTTCTTCCAGCCAGGGCAATAGCAAAAATAGACGAAACAACATATACACAAATCAAACATTTTACTTTATGATTGTCAGCTAGATATGTGAATCGTAATAATCTGCTTTTACGGTACACAAGTGGCTAAGTTTAAGCGKCAAACTAAGCTAGCGGAGTTAGCTAGCAACGTTATTTGCACACCGAAAGCAGATTTTGAACTAATATGTTGCGACGTGCATGGCTGCATGCAGACTTTTAAACCACCTTTTATCTCAAGCTTCTGTTTACCCAGCTGCTAGCTAGCTGCGTTTTGGCTGGCTAACTGGTTAGCATGTCACCAAGGGCCTTGAAGCCCTTAAAGATTTGTGTGTACAATTTTATTTTGTATTTTATTTGCAGGAACATTATTTTTTATTTTATTMAACTAGGGAAGTCTTAAGAACAAATTCTTATTTAAAATGACWGCCTACCCCGGCCAAACCTGGATGACACTGGYCCAATTGTGCGCCGCCCTATGGGAATCCCAATCACGGCTGGATGTGATACAGCCMGGATTCGAACCAGGGACTGTACTGACGCCTCTTGCACTGAGATGCAGTAGTGAATTCACATTTATGAATGACATTTTGCCGTTAGCACAATTTAGATTTWAGATGTATAATTGTTTTTCTTTATCCTTATTATAGTTAAGGAAACCGAGCAGAACATTCTCCCATAACAAACAAACAGTCATCAAGAATATTAACAAATATAAAACTGTAGATTTCTTTACATGTAGACAATGCCAAAATAAATGCAGAACTCTTTCTGGATGCTCAACACGAAGTACCATTTGTACGGTATTGATACAAAATCCCTTTGAAKTAAAACGCGTGTAGACCTGTTCTGAGGGAGCAAGGAGAAACAAATGTGTCCGATTTTGTAGTCACCCTCYCTTAATCCAGTTATTTCAAGAAGGCGAGGTCTTGTTACACCTCTAAACAACATGAGTTACAGATGGTATAGTATCAAAGACTATGGCGAACTCTAAGTGTAACCGGGATCTTGTAACGAGAAAATAAATTCTTTATCTCCTCATAATTAACAATCCTTCTGCGTTAAAAAGTTGACTCACCAGCAGGATATGACTAGTTCTTAAAATAGACTTGTTTCTATACAAAATATCCTTCTTGTTCCCGATGAAATATCTATGCATGGTCATTAATATATATTAATGACCACGCTAAGAATACTTGACWTAGCCACAGAGTTGTATTGTCTTTGACATGGTTTATAGTGAAATGTAGGTTTTATCAGCATAGCTATGTTCTAATTCTACGGTTATCAGTCACTTGAAGACGARCTTTTCTTTTTCGATGATACTTGAAAATGCTTTTCTAGCAGGCGGCCATTACTTGAAGTCGACAGTTAGCTGAGGGGGTGTGTAGCCAGCTAATTATGTGATGTTAAAGCTATAGCACCTCCTCGTGTTCATGCAGAGTGGAATGTTGCGTTTGTCCAGACTACATGTGCTCTGCCTCAGCAAATGATAGAAAAATCAATTTGTTTTATTCCAGCTTCCATGATGTATCAGTACTTTGTGAAGATTGTCCCAACCATCTACGTGAAATGGGATGGAGAGGTGAGTATATGTTGGACATGACAGCAGTGAAATGTAGGTATTTCACAGAGTTAATCTTATCGCTATATTAAGTAAATTTGATTTATTTTATATTTCCCTTTGCATGGCTGTATTTGTACATGTTAAGGTACTTGGGCATCAAACAAGGACATTGTATTACTTGTCTTACAGGTGGTTAAAACAAACCAATTCTCTGTAACGCGACATGAGAAAGTAGCCAATGGGCTGATCGGAGACCAGGGCCTACCTGGTGTGTTTGTATTATATGAACTCTCCCCTATGATGGTCAAATTCACAGAGAAACAGCGGTAGGTAGCTTCAAACATTATTTTGTATATATAGTGTATGTGGACACTAACATTTGTGGATTCAGCTATTTCAGCCACACCCGTTGCTGACAGGTGTATAAAATCGAGCACACAGCCATGCAATCTACATAGACAAACATTGGCAGTAGAATAGCCTTACTGAAGAGCTCAGTGACRTTCAACGTAGCACCGTCAAAGGATGCCACCTTGCCAACAAGTCAGTTTGTCAGATTTCTGCCCTGCTGGAAACGTCTAGGCGCAACAACTGCTCAGCTGCAAAGTGGTAGGCCACACAAGCTCACAGAACGGGACCGCCAAGTGCTGAAGCACGTAGCGTGTAAAAATCGTCTGTCTTCGGTTGCAACACTCAATACCGAGCCTCTGGAAGGAATGTCAGCACAAGAACTGTTCATCAGGAGCTTCATGAAATGGGTTTCCATGGGCGAGCAGCCGTGCACACAAGCCTGAGATCACCATGTGCAATGCCAAGCGTTGGCTGGAGTGGCGTAAAGTCCACCGCCATTGGACTCTGGAGCAGTGGAAACTCGTTTTCTGGAGTGATGAATCGCACTTCGCCATCTGGCAGTCCGACGATTCTGGGTTTGGCAGATGCCAGGAGAACGCTACCTGCCTGACTGCATAGTGCCAACTGTAAAGTTTAGTGGAGGAGGAATAATGGTCTGGGGCTGTTTTTCACGTGCTAGGCCCCTTAGTTCCAGTGAAGGAAAATCTTAACTCTACAGCATACAATGACATTCTAGATGATTCTGTGCTTCCAACTTTGTGGCAACAGTTTGGGGAAGGCCCTTTCCTGTTTCAGCATGGCAATGCCCCCGTGCACAAGGCAAGGTCCATACAGAAATGGTTTGTCGATCGGTGTGGAAAAACTTGACTGGCCTGCACAGAGGCCTGACCTCAACACCATCGAGCACCTTTGGGATGGATTGGAATGCCGACTGCGATCCAGGTCTAATCGCCCAACATCAGTGCGGACCTCACTAATGCTCTTGTGGCTGAATGGAAGCAAGTCCCCGCAGCAATGTTCCAACATCTAGTGGAAAGCCTCCCCAGAATAGTGGTGGCTGTTATAGCAGCAAAGGGTGGACCAACTCCGTATTAATGCCCGTGATTTTGGAATGAMATGTTCAACGAGCAGGTGTCCACATAATTTTGATCGTGTGGTGTACATGACCCTCAATGGAAAGTCTGTGTAGCCTATGTAAATAGTAAGCTGTGTGTTACATCAAACATGTTTTTTGCTCTTTTTTTTCAGATCATTCACTCATTTTCTTACAGGAGTGTGTGCCATCGTAGGAGGTGTATTTACAGGTGGGCACCTCTGCAATCCCATATTTCAAATGCAGCACACATGGCAAACATGGCGCTCAATACATCTTTAATATAATTTTAATATTGTTTTTAATTAGTGATGGCTTTCTCAGTTTGAAGGTAGTGTATACTATGCACTACAGTGCCTTGCGAAAGTGTTCACCCCCCCCTTGCCATTTTTCCTATTTTGTTGCCTTACAACCTGGAGTTAAAATATATTTTTTGGGGTGGGGGTTGTCATTTGATTTACACAACATGCCTACTACTTTGAAGATGCAACATATTTTTTATTGTGAAACAAATAAGACAAACTGAACTTGAGCGTGCATAACTATTRACCCCCCCAAAGTCAATACTTTTGTAGAGCCACCTTTTGCAGCAATTACAGTTGCAAGTCTCTTGAGGTATGTCTCTATAAGCTTGGCACATCTAGCTACTGGGAGTTATGGCCATTCTTCAAGGCAAATCTGCTCCAGCTCCTTCAAGTTGGATGGGTTCAATCTTCAAGTCATACCACAGATTCTCAATTAGATTGAGGTCTGGGCTTTGACTAGYCCATTCCAAGACATTTAAATGTTTCCCCTTAAACCACTCGAGTGTTGCTTTAACAGTATGCTTAGGGTCATTGTCCTGCTGGAAGGTGAACCTCCTTCCCAGTCTCAAATCTCTGAAAGACTGAAACAGGTTTCCCTCAAGAATTTCCCTGTATTTAGCGCTATCCATCATTCCTTCAATTCTGACCAGTTTCCCAGTCCCAGCCGATGAAAAACATCCCCACAGCATGATGCTGGGATGGTGTTCTCGGGGTGATGAGAGGTGTTGGGTTTGTGCCAGACATAGCTTTTTCCTTGATGGCAAAAAGCTCATTTTTAGTCTCATCTGACCAGAGTACCTTCTTCCATATGTTTGGGGAGTATCCCACACGCATTTTGGCAAACACCAAATGTGTTTTCTCATTTTTTTGTCTTTAAGCAATTGCTTTTTTCAGGCCACTCTTCTGTAAAGCCCAGCTCTGGAGTGTACGGCTTAAAGTGGTCCAAACCCTGAAGGAGCTACAAAGCTCCACAGCGGAGATATCTTTGGTCTGTTGTTGCCTCTTTGATAAACGCCATCCTTGCCTGGTCAGTGAGTTTTGGTGAGCGGCCCTCTCTTGGCAGGTTTGTTGTGGTGCCATATTCTTTCAATTTTTTTAATAATGGATTTAATGAGGGATGTTCAAAGATTCAGAAGGAAAAAAAACAATTTTTTTCCTTTTTTTTAAACCAACCCCAATCTGTACTTCACAACTTTGACCCTGACCTGTTTTGAGAGCTCCTTGGTCTTCATGGTGCTGCTTGCTTAGTGGTGTTGCAGACTCTGGGGGGGCCTTTTCAGAACATGTGTGTTTAAATTTTTTATTGCACACAGGTGGATTTTATTTAATTAATTATGTGACTTCTGAAGGTAATTGGTTGCACCAGATCTTATTTAGGGGCTTCATAGCAAAGGGGGTGAATACATATGCACGCACCACTTTTCCGTGATTAAAAAAAAATATATACTAGTAATTTGTTTTAACTTCACCAATTTGGACTATTTTGTATACGTCCATTACATGAAATCCAAATAAAAAAAGCATTTAAATTACAGGTTATAATGCAACAAAATAGGAGTAATGCCAAGGGGGTGAAATACTTTTGCAAGGCACRGTAGTACAGTTTGTTGGAATGAGCCATATGGACAGTGGTGCAACTATATTTGTTGTTATTTGCTTTACCTTGTATCTTTTTCCCAGTGGCTGGACTAATTGATTCGTTGATATACCACTCGGCAAAAGCCATCCAGAAGAAGATTGAACTGGGCAAGGCATCTTAGTGGAGTGTTTTGCACGAGCAATTCAGACTGTTCATCATTCTCCAGAAGGGCCTATCTGTAAAAGGGAAGTGACTACAAACTGARGCTAACTAACATGGCAATAAACAAAAATCTGAATAATCTCCCTCCGTATGGAAAGGAAATTTGACCGCTAAGTCTCCCATTAGTTTTTTTGTTTGTTTTTACATCCCTTATCCATACAAAGAATGAAAGACTGAATCACTGGACAGAAGAGGGATTTAACAGATGTTTTTGATCACATTTGATTCATCCCCAGTKCTAGCACATTGTATATCTATCAGTTGGTTCCCATATACACGTAACAAATATAAACACAACATGGAACAATTTCAAAGATTGTACTGAGTTACAGTACATATAAGGAAAAAGGTCGATAGAAATAAATTCWTTAGGCGCRWATCTGGATTTCACATGACTGGGAATACTGATATGCATCTGGTCAGAGATACCTTAAAAATAGGTAGGGGCGTGGATRWGAACCAGTCAGTATCTGGTGTGACCACCATTTGCCTCATGTAGAGCGACATCTCCTTCGCATAGAGTTGATCAAGCTGTTGATTGCAGTCTGTGGAACGTTGTCCCACTCCTCTTCAATAGCTATGCAAAGRTACTGGATATTGGCAGGAACTGGAACGCGCTGTCTTAAATGTTGATCCAGGGCATCCCAAACATGCACAACGGGTGACATGTCTGAGTGCAAGCCATGGAAGAACTGGGACATGTTCAGCTTCCAGSAATTGTGTACAGATCCTTGTGACATGGGGCTGTACATTATCATGCTGAAACATGAGATGAATGGCGTGACAATGGACCTCGGAATCTTGTCATGACATTCAACTTGCCTACAGTGAGAAAAAAGAAGAAACCTGCACAATGTTCTTGCTAGTGTCACTGCTCTTTATTAAGCTTTATGTATCAGCCTCAAGGTCTTCATCAGAGCTTTAAAATGCAGTTGTCTGTAGCTTATGCCTGCCTATACCATAACCCCACCGCCACCATGGGGCACTCAGCAAACCACTCACCCACATAACGCCATACACGCTGTCTGCCATCTGCCCGGTACAGTTGAAATCGGGATTCATCCATGAGGAGCACACTTCTCCAGCGTGCCAGTGGCCACTGAAGTCAGTTACAACGRCAAACTGCAGTCAGGTCAAGACCGTGGTGAGGATGACGCGCATGCAGATTCCCTGAGACGGTTTCAAACAGTTTGTMCAGAAATTCTTCAGTTGTGCAAACCCACAGTTTCATCAGCTGGCTGGGTGTCAGACGATTCCACAGGTGAAGAAGCTGGATGTGGAGGTCCTGGGCTGGCGTGGTTACACGTGGTTGCGAGGCCGGTCGGYTGTACTGCCAAATTCTCTAAAACATTAAATTCTTTGGCAACCGCTCTGGTGGACATTCCTGCAGTCATCATGCCAATTGCACACTCCCTCAACTTGAGAGATCTGTGGTATTGTATAATGTGACAAAAMTGCACATTTTTAGAGTGGCCTTTCATTTTCCCCAGCACAAGTTGTACCTGTGTAATGATCATGCTGTTTAATCAGCTTCTTGATATGCCACACCTGTCAAGTGGATGGATTATCTTGACAAAGGAGAAATGCTCACAAACATTGATGTAAACACATTTGTGCACAAAATTTGAGAGAAATTAGCTTTTTGTGCTTATTTCTGGGATATTGTATTTCAGCTCATGAAACATGGTACCAACACTTTACATGTTGRGCTTATTTTTGTTCAGTGTATATACCTTTTTGCCATTCTCATCTACCCTAAATGTACTGTCGTTGACATGTTTATCCCATCCCTTTAATTTCTAATCTCTTTGATCAATCATGGACCCTTCACTTACATAATAATTTGCTATGACAGACCGGGGCAGGACGAATGTGTTTTTTAATGTGTTAAAGGGTGTATTCATTAGTGCAAAATTTTGCTACAGAAAACTTTTTGCAACAAACGAAAGTCTTATTTGAAAATGAATTTAGGTCCCTCCCAGTTTTGTCTCGTTTGGTTCCTAGTGAATACACCCCAGATTGATGGAATCTCTGACCGTCGTTGAGAGGACTACTTAAGGAGACCAGATGATGCAGTTTATTGTTCTTTTGTTGTGATTGCACATTTTGAGATCCAATTCAGGGGCCTGTGTTGAGTGAAAGTGTGTGGGGTTGAGGGAAAGTGTGTGTGTGTGTGTGAGCGCATGTGTACAGCCTATTTTGTGTGTGTGGGAGAGATGTATTTATATTTTGAGAATCCTCAACGGTTTTTAAAATGACAAAATAAATGTTGAATACACCAGCCTGTAATGTAGTAATTTGTGACATTTTGTGTACAGTGTCCTCTGTCCAATTCCTGTCCATGGAACAACTGAGTAAAATATACACTACCGTTCAAAAGTATGGGGTCACTTAGAAATGTCCTTTTTATTATTATTGTCTATTTATTGTCTATTTAAAATGACATCAAATTGATCAGAAATAGTGTAGACATTGTTAATGTTGTAAATGACTATTGTAACTGTAAACGGCTGATTTTTAATTAAATTTACATAGGCGTACAGAGGCCCATTATCAGCAACCATCACTCCTGTGTTCCAATGGCATGTTAGCTAATCCAAGTTTATCATTTTAAAAGGCTAACTGATCATTAGAAAAACCTTTTGCAATTATGTTAGCACAGCTGAAAACTGTTCTGATTAAAGAAGCAATAAAACTGGCCTTTAGACTAGTTGAGTATCTGGTGCATCAGCATTTGTGGGTTCGATTACAGGCTCAAAATGGCCAGAAACAAAACTTTCTTCTGAAACTCATCAGTCTATACTTGTTCTGAGAAATGAAGGCTATTCCATGTGAGAAATTGCAAAGAAACTGAAGATCTCGTACAACGCTGTGTACTACTCCCTTCACAGAACAGCACAAACTGTCTCTAACCAGAATAAAAAGCGGAGTGGGAGGCCCCGGTGCACAACTGAGCAAGAGTACAAGTTCATTAGTGTCTAGTTTGAGAAACGGACGCCTCAAAAGTCCTCAACTGGCAGCTTCTTTAAATAGTACCCGCAAAACACATCTTAACAGTGAAGAGGTGACTCCGGTATGCTGGCCTTTTAGGCAGAGTTCCTCTGTTCAGTGTCTGTGTTCTTTTGCCCATCTTAAGCATTTATTTTTATTGGCCAGTTCTTTGCAACTCTGTCTAGAAGGCCAGCATCCCGGAGTCGCTTCTTTACTGTTGCCGTTGAGACTGGTGTTTTGCGGGTACTATTTAATGAAGTTGCCAGTTGAGGACTTGTGAGGCATCTGTTTCTCAAACTAGACACTCTAATGTACTTGTCCTCTTGCTCAGTTGTGCACCGGGGCCTCCCACTCTTTCTGTTCTGGTTAGGGACAGTTCGCGCTTTTCTGTAAATGGAGTAGTACACAGCGTTGTATGAGAACTTCAGTTTCTTTGCAATTTCTCACATGGAATAAATAGCCTTCGTTTCTGGCCATTTTGTGCCTGTAATCAAACCCCAAAATGCTGATGCTCCAGATACTCAACTAGTCTAAAGGCCAGTTTTATTGCTTCTTTAATCAGAACAACAGTTTTCAGCTGTGCTAACAAAATTGTAAAAGTTTTTTTTWATGATCAATTAACTTGATGGTTGCTGATAATGGGCCTCTGTACGCCTATGTAGGTATTCCATAAAAAATTGTCTGTTTCCAGCTACAATAGTCATTTACAGCATTAACAATGTCTATACTGTATTTCTGATCAATTAGTTATTTTGGACCAAAAAAAATGCTTTTCTATAAAAAAACAAGGGCATCTCTAAGTGACCCCAAACTTTTGAACGGTAGTATAGATCTGAGATCTTGAACACTTGAGAAATGAATGGTCTTTGTGAAACATCTTTGTCCATAGAATGAATGATGCTGTATATAGCTGAAGGGGACCACTTATTTGGGTTAGGCAGGGGTGTCAAACTCATTCCACGGAGGGCCTAGTGTCTGCAGGTTTTTGGTTTTTCCTTTCAATAAAGCCCTAGACAACCAGGTGTGGGGAGTTCCTAACTAATTAGTGATGTTAATTCATCAATCAAGTACAAGGGAGGAGCGAAAACCCGCAGACACTCGGCCCCCCGTGGAATGAGTTTGACACCTGTGGGTTAGGGGTTTCTTGTTGATCACACATACTGAATTTGATACCATCACTCTTCTGGGTCTTGACAAATTGACTGAAAACACTGAAGTCTATGTTGCTGTACTGATCTCTGGAATGCCAGTGATTATTCTTCTGCACTAGACTTCCTCCAAGCTCATGTGGAATAGCCTTGGGACGAGGAGATTACAAACCAAATGATATCTGCACGGGTGACTATAGTGGCCTCCTTACAATTACGTCTTTGTGTAAGTAGCCTACTGCTCAATATCCTTTCCAGTTGGTCTGAGGTGTAACCTTTCAGCCACAAGGGGGAGTCCCAGGTCTTAATATACTCCTGAGTACACTAGTAATTGTGGTAATAACAGCTGAATAACATTATTGTGAGTAACTTCCTGTATATGTGTCACGGCCACGTATCTATGGCCCATTTTGCTCTTGAAAGCCTTATTTTTTTATACAGGGCCTAATTTTGACACAATATGCCTGAATAAGTGCATTATTCCTTAGTTACACTCAGACAATACTAATTTCCTGGGYAGTCTACAGCTGGTATTGCTTTTCCGTTGCTCGGTAACTCCCACATCCTGTCGACTGGATTGTGATGCAATCATCCACACAAGAGCACGAGGGGCTCTAAGCAAACAGCTTTGAAAAGCTGCGGATGTTTTTTTCCAGCTTAGCTGGGAGCCGTATGACCCACAGTCTGGTGAAAGGAAAGGCCATGTCAGTGAATCTGGCTCATGCCCATCATTGCRGGCGTATTTGGACTGTGAGGGAGAATAGGCATGTCTACGGAAGGATTCGGTGAGCAATATTTTAAATGGACACTCAATAGGCAGTGGTTCGCCACATCTTTTGGTACCAGAACCCCCAATCACATCTTGTTCTGCCCAAAGTACCCCCTCGTGTGCAACTGATCCTTCGACTTTATGTCTATTCCCATGTAACCCCTGTGGTTWYGCCAGGTACCCCCAGGGGTACTAATATCCCAGGTTGAGAACTACAGCTCTAATGCATAGAGGACGGAGGAAGGAAGGGAAGGTATAAGCCTGTGTAGGGTTTTGCTGACTTCAGTCACTTTGACTTCAGTCACTTCCCTGTGACAGACACGAGACATCACTTTCYCAGCTATGTTACCCAATATCACACGGAGCAACTGAATACACTCACAAAGAAATAAATATGACCATTTCTTTGAACAGATGAGCAATGTATGGCCTACACTTAACATTAACACTAGGCTAAATGGGGCCTCGTGAATGAATGAAGATGTAAAGGTGCCTCTACGGGTTAGTGGTCCTCTCCAGTTAGTTAGTCATACTCTTGTTTTCATTTAGGAAATGTAGAAAAGTGAGCCACAAGAAAATCTATGCCATCTGTATGTTTCCTAAACCAGAAACTCAGCATCTAGCTCCAGTGTTACAGTTAAATGAATCAAATGTGCACTCAGTAGTACAACGATTCTTTACTGCCCTAAGCAGTGCAAACGCTAGTTCACTGGCCAGTCATTTTATAGTGGAGGTGATTGTGGCCTTCAGATGAACAACAACAAACGTCCTGCCTGGACGAGTGSTGCATATCAAGCGCTTACAACATTGGAAATCTATGACAAGGATTTGGATCCATGACGAGCATCGCTATGACAATAGATCTTCCAGGGGAATCAAATTGCATTTAAAGTGCTATTTGACTTTGGGCATCCTTGTAATCTATGAGGCTAATCTTGAATAAATCCCCAGATGGGGGACTACACAAAGTGACCAGACCACAGATTATGCAGTCTTCACAAACTCTTCAAAACAAAGGGCAGTGGGTTCAAAAAGAGYGAGAGAAAAGACAGAGAGGTAGTGGGGGGTAAACATTTAAAAACAGCTTACTTACCCTTAATGCTCAATGCATTCCTCATTGATTGCAGTTGTTGCATTGTTTTTTTTCAGGGATGTAAGGGGGCATTCAGGCCAGAAATGAAACAATGGATGATACAAAGCTTTATTGATTGGCTAATGATCTTGGGTATGTGCATGAGTGGGGGAGAGAGTGGTGTTGAGAAAAACATACGACATTATAAAATCAATCTACACAAACAAGTGCGGTTAAAATTGGCAAAGAAACACTKATTTCTTTCCACAGGACCGAGGGGTGAGACAGGGATGCAGCTTAAGCCCCACCCTCTTCAACATTTATATCAACGAATTGGCGAGGGCACCAGAACAGTCTGCAGCACCTGGCCTCACCATACTAGAATCTGAAGTCAAATGTCTACTGTTTGCTGATGATCTGGTGCTTCTGTCCCCAACCAAGGAGTGCCTATAGCAGCACCTAGATCTTCTGCGCAGATTCTGTCAGACCTGGGCACTGACAGTAAATCTCAGTAAGACAAAGATAATGGTGATCCAAAAAAGGTCTAGTTGCCAGGACCAAGAATACAAATTCCATCTTGACACTGTTGCCCTAGAGCACACAAAAAACTATACAAACCTCGGCCTAAACATCAGCACCACGGGTAACTTCCAGAAAGTTAACGTTCTGAGATCCAAGGCAAAAATGGCCTACTATGCCATCAAAAGGAACATAAAATTCCACATACCAATTAGGATCTGGGAAAAAATACTTGAATCGGTTATGGAACATATTGCCCTTTATYGTTGTGAGGTCTGAGGTCCGCTCACCAACCAATAATTCACAAAATGGGAAAAACACCAAATTGAGACTGCATGCKGAATTCTGCAAAAAAAATCCTCTGTGTACAATGTAAAACACCAAATAATGCATGCAGAGCAGAATMAGGCTGATACCTGCTAATGATAAAAATCCAGGAAAGAGATGTTAAATTSTACAATCACCTAAAAGGAAGCAATTCCCAAACCTTCTATAACAAAGCCATCACCTACAGAGAGARGAACCTGGAGAAGAGCCTGGAGAAGGTCCGGGGCTTTGTTCACAAACACAAACAGACCCCACAGAGCCCCAGGACAGCAACACAATTAGACCCAACCAAATCACAAGAAAACAAAAATATCATTATTTACAAAAAAACTGAGCAAACTAGAATGCTATTTGGCCCTACACAGTGGCAGAATACCTGAGCACTGTGACCAAAAAATAAGGAAATCTTTGACTATGTACAGACTCAAGTGAGCATAGCCTTGCTATTGAGAAAGGCACACCTGGCTCTCAAGAGAAGACAGGCTATGTGCACACTGGTCAAAAGTAGTGTACTATGTAGGGAATAAGGGTGCCATTTTGGAAACATCAAGTGACTCCAACCTCCTATGGCAGTGAATTACAGTCGCGATACAGTCTGCAATTAGGTACAAKAGTAGGAAAGTTTATGAGCGAGCCTGTTCTGAGAGCGCTTACAGCTTTCCATTTCCCCCCATTCTTTATATTGATTTATTTAACACAACTAACTGCTTTCTATAGGCAGAGAAGAGCCTCAGTTGGTCCATTTTGACATKTTTTTACCATATTAGTGTCCTACATTTAAGAACAACTTTGACATGGATGCAGTTTTTATGTGAGATGGAGGGCATTCGTAAATGGCCTATGCTACTTATAGGAGCCAAGTATGTCATATTTTTATGTTGCATAAGAGTAAGTTCAAATGCCTATTAACTTATTGGTATTTGAGCTAACTCTTCTTAAGCAACTTAAAAATGGAAATGGAAAGCTAAGGCAAAATGCTAAAGAMTATTAATTTTTAGCATCATTTGGAACCACATAGCAAGGCTAGAGTATCCAGCAGTATTAGGCCAGAGAGTCCTGTGGACCTCCCTTCTCTCTGTGTGAAATAGGCTGTGAAATGCTAGGAGTTCAGTGGGTCATCAGAATTTGAGCTCCATGTCCCTCCCATTCCTGGAGGAACTCAGGTGAACTCTCACAATAAATCTTCTGACTCCCAGAGGACTTTTTTAAACAGAATTCCATCCAGCTTTCCATGCATTTGATTGTTATCGGACACATTTTATACGTATTCGTATGAATGATTGATATTCAATCAATTTCTGTCATCAAGTACATCCATCATTTCAGTTTACGTCGCTGCCAATATAATTTTTTATTGATAACCCATAATTAAGATTCTAAGCTTGTAATAAACAAATTGAGTCTGCAAAGCTCCTATGTGCATAGTTCCATTGGCAAACCATATTTCATCGGGCCGCTGTTGCAGCACATACGCTGTTACATTTCATGTGACACTCACGAGCAGCTGCAGTTTGCCATATAAGACTGGCCTCAGTGTTTCTCAGAACTTCACCCAATGAATGACTGGGGTTGTGAATGTCGCTGGCACGCATGGTGTCAGGTTTTGGGTCAAGTGCTGGCACCAACTGACTAGTATGGTTCCTTGCCAGTGCTCTGCCCTACATGGCGAGGTCTCGCATAACACCAGGCAGCTATGTGCCACGCTGAACATACAGTCATAAGACTCCTCTGGCATCTGGAACAGCTCTCCATTCCCTCTCTTTTCCCCTCCTTCCCTCCCCCTCTCTTTTCCCTCATTATTTCTCTCCGTCTATCTATGTTAGTGCAGTCCTAAAAATAAATACTATGGCATTGGTCCCGACTGAGTTCTTCCACTACTATTAACCTCTCTCCCTCTCTCTGCTCCCCCCACCCCACGCTTCCTCTTTCATTCTCTGCTCCCCCCTTTCTCTCGCCACAGTTGCAGAGTTCCTAGTAATATTCCCTTTAGGATTCACAGAAAACTCCCTTTACTTGCCAAAACTCCTACAGACCTTTTTTTTCCCACTTTCTCCCTCATCATCACACATGTGTAATCCATGTGACCTCCCCTGCAGCCCTGTCTGTCTGTCTTCATCCCCTTTTCTCCATCTCTCCCCCATGAGCGCTGTTTCTCTATCACTCTGTGTGTGCATTTGGCTAATAGCACTTTGGGGAACGGTGTTTGTGCATGCGTGAGTGCGTGGGTGTGTACTGGGAGCAGTATGGGAACAGTGCCCTCACCCTAAATGTTCTAGAATCTTTATAACTCAAAAAGGAAATATATAGTYCCTTCAGAAAGTATTCATACTACTTGACTTATTCCACAGTTTGTTGTGTTACAGCCTGAATTCAAAATGGATTAAACACAATACCCCATAATGACAAGTAAAAACATGTAGAAATATTAGCAAATTAATTGAKAATTWAAAACCGAAATACARTACATGACCAAAATTATGTGGACACTTGCTTGTTGAACATCTCATTGAAAAGTCATGAGCATTAATATGGAGGTGGTCCCCGCTTTTCTGCTATAACAGCCTCCACTCTTCTGCGAAGGCTTTCCACTAGATGTTGTTACATTGCTGCGGGGACCTTCCATTCCTATGACGGTGCCACGTTGAAAGTCACTGAGCTCTTCAGTAAGGCCATTCTACTGCCAATGTTTGTCTATGGAGATTGCATGGCTGTTTGCTCGATTTTATACACCTGTCAGCAACGGGTGTGACTGAAATAGCCAAATCCACTAATTCGAAGGTGTGTCCACATGCACTATATATAGAAAAGTATCTAATTTACTTAAGCATTCACACCCCTGAGTCAATACATGTTAGAATCAGTGATRACATCTGTGAGTCGTTCTGGGTCTCTAAGAGCTTTGCACACCTGGATTGTACAACATTTGTACATTATTCTTTAAAAAATTATTCATGCTCACGCAAGTTGCGCAAGTTGGTTGTTGATCATTACTAGACAGCCATTTTCAAGTCTTGCCATAGATTTTCAAGCCGATTTAAATCAAAACTGTACATAACATTCAGAACATTCAATGTCTTCTTGGTAAGCAACTCCAGTGTATATTTGGCCTTGTGTTTTAGGTTATTGTCCTGCTGAAAGGTGAATTTGTCTCCCAGTGTCTAGTGGAAAGCAGACTGAACCAGGTTTTACTCTAGGATTTTGCCTGTGCTTAGCTCTATTCRGTTTKTTTTTATTTAAAAAAAACTCCCTAGTCCTTGCAGATGACAAGCATACCCATAACATGATGCAGCCACATGCTTGAAAATATGAAGAGTGGTACCCAGTGATGTGTTGTATTGGATTTGCCCCAAACATAACGCTTTTGTATTCAGGACATAAAGTTAATGTCTTTGCCACATATTGTGTGTGCCTTATTGCAAACAGGATGCATGTTTTGGAATATTTGTATTCTGCGCAGGCTTCCTTCTTTTCACTCTGTCATTTAGGTTAGTATTTTGTTAAACCCACCAAAAAATCATGGTAAACACTATTATTGCACATAGACTGATTCCATGCAATATATTATGTGACTTGTGAAGCATATTTTTACTCCTGAATATATTTAGGCTTGCCATAACATASGGGTTGAATACTCATTGACTCTACTGTAGACATTTCAGCTTTTCGTTTTTTWAAAAAGAATTCTAAATACCTAATTCCACTTTGACCTTATGGTGTATTGTGTATAGGCCAGTGACACAAAATCCATTTTAAATTCAGGCTGTAACACACCAAAATGTGGGAAAAGTCTACATTTTCTGAAGGCACTGTACCTCAATCAATATGCCTGCCAACTAACACATTTATGAATTAGTTGATTCATCAGTATGTCTTCTTTGGACGAGATGGGTCTAATTATATCAAACACTGCATTCCACAGTAAGAAACTCATYCCAACGARCAAGCATGGTGCTGGTAGTGTGATGGCTTAGGGATGCTTTGCTGCCTTAGGACCTGGACGACTTGCCTTAATAGAAGGAGCCATGAATTCTGCTCTGTTTCAGAGAATTCTACAGGAGAATGCAGCTGGGTCATGAAACATGACAATGATCCAAAACACACAATCAAGTCTACATGAAAATGGCTAAAAAGCAACATATTTGACGTTTTGGAATGGCCTAGTCAAAGTCCAGACCTAATCCCAATTGAGATGTTGTGGCAGGACTTGAAACGAGCAGTTCATGGTTGAAAACTCACAAATGTTACTGAGTTAAAGCAGTTCTGCATGGAAGAGTGGTCCAAAATTCCTCCACAGTGATGTGAGAGACTGATCAACAACTACAGGAAGTGTTTGGTTGCACTCATTACAGCTAAAGGTGGCACAACCAGTTATTGAGTGTAAGGGGGTAATTACTTTTTCACACAGGGGAATTGGGTGTTGCATAACGTGGTTTATTAAATAAATCAAATAAGTATACTTKTTTTTTGTTGTTATTTGTAAACTCAGGTTCCCTTTATCTAATATTAGGTTTTGGTTGAAGATTTGATAACATTCAGTATAAATAAAATATGCAAAAATAGAGAAAATCAGAAAGGGGGCAAATACTTTTTCATAATACTGTCAATATTACTGCGCCTTCAGAAAGTATCCACACACTCCAAGTGCACAGAAACAGATGTTGCGCTCAGCAACTGTAGCCCCTGTGTGTGTGTGTGTGTGTGTGTATGTGTGTGTGTGCGTGTGTGCGTGCGCGTGTGTGCGCGTGCGTGTGTGCGCGTGCTGACCCTCGAATGAGTCAGGGGTCTGTTTCTCATTCCAACACAGTGCCCCTCTGTTCCTCTTGTGGTGTCTCTCCATGGTAGAAGGTAGTAGGAGTGGTCACTAACACGGCTTGACACATGGTGTACACTGACCTTTCACACAGTTGACCGATCTCCTCATTTGTCACAACTGTTTACAAATGATCATAATAATTCATTTTGAGCTAAGACTGAGATTTTACAACTGGGTGKAAAAAATACTTTGCTGAATAACAAGTCAACAACAATATCAAGATGCTGCATACCAAAGAGTTTATAAAGACTTGAATGTATAATAATTGTATTTTTTTCAAAGCATTAATAAATGTCTATGTTCTTTGCTCTGGATAAGCACCATAAAGCTATACTGTTTAAATGTAATGTGAGTTGCACATTACATGATAAAAAAAATCATTACATGTAACATCTTATGAACCCTAGAAACATGTGTGAGGCCTATAGATGGTACTTCTTGAGTCGTTTGACACATTTGAAAGGTCCTGTTCTTTTAAGATGTAGCCTATGTTAGGCAAAAAAGGAAGCGAAAATGTCATTTGTAACAGTTGAGACCCTTCCTTCCTCTTGACTTAGTCATGAATTATTWTTTTTTCCTGTCCTGTGCGCTTCCCCTATCATAGTAACAGTACCACCATAGACATGAAGTTCAACAAAAGTGTTCATTTTAGACATTTAGACATAATCTTACACACTGCGAGCCAACAAGAATTGCTGGCTCATATATTGACATTAACGACCCACATTGTTTGCTATGAAGCTACGGGCTGGAGCTTGAGAAATGTAACCATTCACAAATTCATAGATGGCGCAATGGAGGAACTGACAGTCCATGGGGTCAAGATAATAGTTTTCATAAGTGAAATTCTTCAAGAAATAATTAATATCTCTCTGTCTCCTTTGGAGAAAGCAGATTCCAATGGACAAATGTGTGGACCTATTTACTTGTGCTTAATTTCCCAAGAAGAATCAGTTGCATGCTGCCGCCAAAGAGATAAGGAAATCCAGTGTAGTAATCTGTAGAGGAAGAGCCTGGATCACTCCGTAGGGGGGTCTGTGCCCTCCACACAGCCCCCTATCACAAAGCCACAGGGGACACAACCCATTTCCCCTGAACCTCTGCCCATAGCAGATCCCTTGAGGCCAACGATGTTGAAATGGGAGATGTCTTTGAAAGAACAGAAATGTTAGCTGGTGGTTTTCATCTCAAACCCCTTCCTTCTCGACCCCCTCCTCCTCGCTCCTCATCTGCGCCACCTTGACAGCCATATCGGGGAACGCAGAAGAGACGGCGAGTTCAATCTTGGTTTCATCAAACCAGAGAATGTTTCTCATGGTCTGAGAGTCCTTTAGGTGCCTTTTGGCAAACTCCAAGAGGGCTTTCATGTGCCTTTTGTATTTTGTATTTGTATACAAAATTAAGGCAGTTTATACAATCTTAAAACATTACAATACATTCACAGATTTCACAACACACTCTGTGCCCTCAGGCCCCACTCCACCACTACCACATATCTACAGTACTAAATCCAGTTGTATGTGTATTGCGGATGTTATCGTGGGTGGTGTGTGTGTGTGTGTGTGTGTGTGTGTGTGTGTGTGTGTGTGTGTGTGTGTGTGTTGTGGTGTGGTGTGGTGTGTGTGTGTGTGTGTGTGTGTGTGGGTTTGTGTGTGTGTGTGTGTGTGTGTGTGTGTGGTGCGCGCCGATGTTTGTGTTGCGTCACAGTCTTTTTTTATCTGTTTTTTAAATCTAATTTTACTGCTTGCGTCAGTTACTTGATATGGAATAGAGTTCCATGTAGTCATGGCTCTATGTAGTACTGTGTGCCTCCCATAGTCTGTTCTGGACTTGGGGACTGTGAAGAGACCTCTTGTGGCATGTCTTGTGGGGTATGCATGGGTGTCCGAGCTGTGTGCCAGTAGTTTAGACAGACAGCTCGGTGCATTCAACATGTCAATACCTCTCATAAATAAAAGTAGTGATGAAGTCAATCTCTCCTCCACTTTCAGCCAAGAGAGATTGACATGCATATTATTAATATTAGCTCTCTGTGTACATCCAAGGGCCAGCCGTGCTGCCCTGTTATGAGCCAATTGCAATTTTCCTAAGTCTTTTTTTATGGCACCTGACCACACGACTGAACAGTAGTCAAGGTGCGACAAAACTAGGGCCTGTAGGACCTGCCTTGTTGATAARGTTGTTAAGAAGGCAGAGCAACGCTTTATTATAGACAGACTTCTCCCCATCTTAGCCACTACAGCATCAATATGTTTTGACCATGACAGTTTACAATCTAGTGTTACTCCAAGCAGTTTAGTCATCTCAACTTGCTKAATTTTCACATTATTTATRACAAGATTTAGTTGAGGTTTAGGTTTTAGTGAGTGTTTTGTTCCAAATACAGTGCTTTTAGATTTAGAAATATTTAGGGCTAACTTATTCCTTGCCACCCACTCTGAAACTAAACTGCAGCTCTTTGTTGAGTGTTGCAGTCATTTCAGTCGCATACATGTTGCAGTGTCTCTGGCTTTGCTCAAAGTCAGTGGCATGTCATTAGTAAAAATTTAAAAAAGCAAGGGGCCTAAACAGCTACCCTGGGGAATTCCTGATTCTAATTGGATTATATTTGATAAGCTTCCATTAAAGAACACCCTCTGTGTTCTATTAGACAAGTAACTCTTTATCCACATTATAGCAGGGGGTGTAAAGCCATAACACATACGTTTTTCCAGCAGCAGACTATGATCAATAATGTCAAAAGCTGCACAGGTCTAACAAGACAGCCACCACAATCATTGTATCATCAATTTCTCTCAACCAATCATCAGTCATTTGTGTAAGTGATGTGCTTGTTGAGTGTCCTCCCCTACAAGCATGCTGAAATTCTGTTGTCAATTTGTTTACTGTAAAATAGCATTGTATCTGGTGAAACACAATTTTTTCCAGAAGTTTACTAAGGGTTGGTAACAGGCTGATTGGTCGGCTATTTGAGCCAGTAAAGTGGGCTTTACTATTCTTGGGTAGCGAAATGACTTTAGCTTCCCCCCAGGCCTGAGGGCACACGCTATCWAGTAGGCTTAAATTGAAGATGTGGTAAATAGGAGTGGCAATATCGTCTGCTATTATCCTCAGTAATTTTTCATCACACTCCGCCAACCTTGATGTCCTTGCCGTGTCTGAATCCTGGCTTAGGAAGGCCACCAAAAATTCTGAGATTTCCAAACCCAACTACAACATTTTCCATCAAGATAGAACTGCCAAAGGGGGAGGAGTTGCAGTCTACTCCAGAGGTAGCCTGCAAAGTTCTGTCATACTTTCCAGGTCTGTGCCCAAATAGTTTGAGCTTCTAAATTAAAAAATTAATCTCTCCAGAAATAAGTTTCTCACTGTTGCCGCCTGTTAACCTCTCTGCGCTACGGATCCCTTTAGCGGGATCATTTTCCTAAACAACCGCTGAATTGCAGGGCGCAAAATATTACAAAAAATATTTATAATCATGCAATCACAAGTGAAATATACCAAAACACAGRTTAGCTTGTTGTTAATCCACCTATCGTGTCAGATTTGGAAAATATGCTTTGCAGCGAAAGCAATCCAAGCTTTTGTGAGTGTATCAATCAATGCTAGAACAGCTAGCCCCAAATTAGCATGGTCACGAAAGTRAGAAAAGCAATAAAATTAATCGCTTACCTTTGATAATCTTCAGATGTTTGCACTCACAAGACTCCCAGTTACACAATAAATGTTCTTTTTGTTCGATAAATATTACTTTTATAACAAAAAAACGKRATTTGGGTTGRGCGTTATGTTCAGAAAACTAAAGCCTCGTTCCGTTCTACGAAAATTCCAAAAAGTGTCCGTAATGTTCGTAGAAACATGTCAAATGTTTTTTATAATCAATCCTCAGGTTGTTTTTAACAAACATAATCGATAATATTTCAACCGGACCGTAACCTATTCAATAAAAGAGAGAAAGAAAAAGAAGCTCCACTCTCTCGCGCAGGAACTAATCAAAGGACACCTGACTAGTTTGAAAAATCTCGCTCATTTTTCAAAATAAAAAGCCTGAAACTATGTCTAAAGCCTGTCACAGCCTGAGGAAGCCATTGGAAAAGGAATCTGGTTGATACCACTTTAAATGGAAGAAAGACGGGCAAGGAAATACAGATTTAAAAAAATCACTTCCGGAGTAGATTTCCTCAATAGACAATATTTTGTCCGTTTTGGAAACTTTGGAGTGTTTTCTATCCTAATCTGTTAATTATATGCTATTCTACGATCTGAACCTGAGAAATAGTTCGTTTAACTTGGGTCAAACGTTTCGGTAGCCTTCCACAAGCTTCCCACAATAAGTTGGGTGAATTTTGCTCCCATCTCCTGACAGAGCTGGTGTAACTGAGTCAGTTTGTGGCCTCCTTCTGTCACACACGCTTTTTCAGTTCTGGCCACAATGTCTATGGGATTGAGGTCAGGGCTTTGTGATGGCCCTCCAATACCTTGACATTGTTGTCCTTAAGCCATTTTTCCACAACTTTGGAAATATGCTTGGGTCATTGTCCATTTGAAGACTCATTTGCGAACAAGCTTTAACTCCTGACTGATGTCTTGAGATGTTGCTTTAATATATCCACATACATTTTCTTCCTCATGATGTCATCTATTTTGTGAAGTGCACCAGTCCCTCCTGCAGCAAAGCACCCCCACACATGATGCTGCCACCCCCGTTCTTCATGTTTGGATGGTGTCTTCGGCTTGCAAGCCCCCCCTTTTTCCTCCAAATATAACGAAGGTCATTATGGTCAAACAGTTATATTTTCTTTAATCAGAACGGAGGACATTTCTCCAAAAAGTACGATCTTTGTCCCATGTGCAGTTGCAAACCGTAGTCTGGCTTTTTATGGCGGTTTTTGAGCAGTGGCTTCTCCTTGCTTGCCGGCCTTTCAGGTTATGTCGATATAGGACTCGTTTTACTGGATATAGATACTTTTGTACCTGTTTCCTCCAGCATCTTCACAAGGTCCTTTGCTGTTGTCTTGGTTGATTGCACTTTTCGCACCAAAGTACGGTCATCTCTAGGAAACAGACACGTCTCCTTCCTGAGCGGTATGATGGCTGCGTGGTCCCATTGTGTTTATACTTGCTACTATTGTTTGTACAGATGAACGTGGTACCTTCAGGCATTTGGAAATTGCTCCCAAGGATGAACCAGACTTGTGGAGGTCTACAATCTTTTTCTGAGGTCTTGGCTAATTTCTTTGATATCCCATGATGTCAAGCAAAGGAGCACTAGTTTTGAAGGTAGGCCTTGAAATACATCCACAGGTACCCTTCCAATTGACTCAGATTATGTCAATTAGCCTATCAGAAGCTTCTAAAGCCATGACATCATTTTCTGGAATTTTCGAAGCTGTTTAAAGGCACAGTCAACTTAGTGGATGTAAACTTCTGACCCACTGGAATTGTGATACAGTGAATTATAAGTGAAATAATCTGTCTGTAAACAATTGTTGAAAAAATGACTTGTGTTATGCACAAAGTAGATGTCCTAGCCGACTTGCCAAAACTATAGTTTGTTAACAAAAAATTTGTGGAGTGGTTGAAAAACGAGTTTTAATGACTCCGACCTAAATGTATGTAAACTTCCGACTTCAACTGTAGCTCCCGGCATTTGTGGTAGAACAGTCGGAAGCAGCCTTGTCCTGTACTCGTGCTCCTGGGTAGCACAGGGTTTTTGCATTGGGGACCGAGATGTTTCTCACCATAGAGCTGCCTATGATGACAGCTGGTGATGTTGAATGGGCCGGTCTCTCAGGCAGCCTCATGGTCTGGTGAGGCTGGGAGCTCCGAGGATCTGAACCCGAGGTAGAAGCCACCGGAGAGGGAGACAGAGCCAAGGACAAAGACGCAGGTACATCCGGATCCYATGTTGATTGGGAAGCCACCACGYACGAAGGCGACCGGAACCTCTGGATCCAGGGCGACAAATCTGTTTCTGGTCTGTGTCAGTTTCAGGCTAAAKATCTCCATGGAGACCCCCATTGCCAGAGGACGCCTTGTTAGACTTCCGCGGCGAGTGACGTACCTCCTTTTGCTGAGGAGTGGCTTCCGTCTGGACACTCTACCATAAAGGCCTGATTGGTGGAGTGCTACAGAGATGGTTGGCCTTCTGGAAGGTTCTCCCATCTCTACAGAGGATCTCTGGAGCTCTTTCAGGGTGACCATCAGATTTCTTGGTCACCTCCCTGACCAAGGCCCTTCTCCCCTGATTGCTCAGTTTGGCCAGGCGGCCAGTTCTAGGAAGAGTCTTGGTGGTTACAAACTTCTTCTATTTAAAAATGGTGGAGGCCACTGTGTTCTTGGGAACCTTCAATGCTGCATAACTTTTTTGGTACCCATTCCCAGATCTGTGCATCGACAAAATCCTYTCTCAGAGCTCTACGGACAATTKCTTCGATCTCATGGCTTGGTTTTTGCCCTGACATTCACTGTCAACTGTGGGACCTTATATAGACAGGTGTGTGCCTTTCTAAATCATGTACAATCAATTGAATTTACCACAGGTGGACTCCAATCAAGCTGTAGAAACATCTCAAGGAGGATCAATGGAAACAGGATACACGTGAGCTTAATTTCAAGTATCATAGCAAAGGGTCTGAATAMTTATGTAAATAAGMTATTTCTGTTTTTTATTTTTCATACATTGCAAAKATTTCTAAAAACCTGTTTTCACTTTGTCAATATGAGGTATTGTGTGTAGATTGATGAGGGAAAAAAATATTTATTACATTTTAGAATAAAGCTGTAATGTACCAAAATTTGGAAAAAGGGAAGGGGTKCGAATATTTTCCGAATGCACTYTATTTGGATTTGACATTAYAAAGCCATATAGATGAGCTGGTTAAGAAACAAAGTTGGCTTTTTCTACTGAAACAGATCGTGCCTCTTTCTAAGCAGTAGGAAGCAGATTATTCAGTCAAGCTTTTTATCTGTTCTTGATTATGCTGATATTATTTATCAAAGTGCAGCTGCTATTACTCTTAAACCTTTGGATGCCATCTACCATAGTACCCTTTGTTTTGTTACAGGTGACAGTTTTGATACTCACCACTACATCCTGTATCAAAATTATGGCTGGACTTTTTTTGTTTACAAGGCTCAACTTCAWAAACTTCCYTCTTATCTAACTTTGCTCTTGAAGTATAGACTCCTGAGTTMCCTAACCCGTTCACAGGATTGATTAACTCTTGAGGTTCTGAGGGTCTCCACTGAGRTAGGTAAATCTGCTTTTAGTTTTAATGCACTGTATTACTGGAACAAACTTCTAAATACATTTAATCTTGATGTTCTGGTGCCGTTTGGGCAATTTAAAGCATTATTGGGGACTTATTTGTGGAGGAATGTAACTGTTTTTCTGATAGATTTGTGATGTTATATTTGTGCTTCCCATGACTGTGTTTTTGTATTTTGATGTGTATATACACTACCGTTCAAAAGTTTGGGGCCACTTAGAAATGTCATTTTTTTCCATGAAAACATACATGAAATGAGTTGCAAAATGAATAGGAAATATAGTCAAGACGTTGACAAGGTTATAAATAATGATTTTTTACTGAAATAATAATTGTGTCCTTCAAACATTGCTTTACGTCGAAGAATTCTCCATTTAATGAAGCTGCCATTTGAGGACTTGTGAGGCGTCTGTTTCTCAAACTAGACCCTCTAATGTACTTGTCCTCTTGCTCAGTTGTGTACCGGGGCCTCCCACTCCTCTTTCTATTCTGGTTAGAGACAGTTTGATCTGTTCTGTGAAGGGAGTAGTACAGTACACAGCGTTGTACGAGATCTTCAGTTTCTTGGCAATTTCTCGCATGGAATAGCCTTCATTTCTCAGAACAAGTATAGATTGACAAGTTTCAGAAGAAAGTTCTTTGTTTCTGGACATTTTGAGCCTGTAATCGAACCCACAAATGCTGATGCTCCAGATACTCAACTAGTCTAAAGGCCAGTTTTATTGCTTCTTTCATAAGCACAACAGTTTTCAGCTGTGCTAACATAATTGCAAACGGGTTTTCTAATGATCAATTAGCCTTTTAAAATMATAAACTTGGATTAGCTAACACAACGTGCCATTGGAACACAGGAGTGATGGTTGCTGATAATGGGRCTCTGTACGCRTATGTAGATATTCCATTAAAAATCAGCAGTTTCCAGCTACAAGAGTCATTTACAAGATTAACAATGTCTACACTGTATTTCTGATCAATTTGATGTTATTTTAATGTACAAAAAAAAGCTTTTCTTTAAAAAACAAGGACATTTCTAAATGACCCCAAACTTTTGAACAGTAGTGTATATATATATATTTTTGTATAATGMGAATATTTATGTTGTATCACACAGAGCATATTTGAAAAAGAGACCTAGGTCTCAACATATCTTCCCTGTTAAAATAAAGGTAAATATATATTTTTGTATGTGTTTATTGTGACAATGTATTTGACCTTTACATCTTCATAAGCTCAACACAATGCACATCACTGTCTCACTGCTTATTGTTGTCTATTCAACATAAAGAGTTTGGCCACAGTCACAAAGGCCAACGTAAGTGGGGAAACGTATCCACGCTCTCCTATGTTGTCGGGTGTATACTTGAGGTTTCACTGCAAACACATGGTCACACTAGCAAGTGAGGCACATCGGCCTATATGTGGCTGGGATCCATAGTATGGTAAATGCCGTTACAATGTCCTATCTATGATTATGTCAACTGCTTTATCCCAGCTGTCAGCCATCATAACTTTCTCTATTCATATTGTGCAAACAAAGATCAGTAGCCTTTGTCTGCTAAGTCATGTCAACTCCTGCCTACCCCACCCTTGCTACACAGCTATATGCACAATCAGCATTTCACTCTGCAACATTGTCGAGTTCCAGGTATGGGATGTACAGTGAACAAATGTCTGTGTTCATTTTGTAATAAATGGTTTCTGTTAAACCGTTGAAAAAAGAATGGAACAATGACAGTCTATGTTTGATTCACATGATCTTGCGCTACTACCCTATAACAAGCTGTGCTATTGTGTCTCCATATCCTCCTATAGGCATATGGGAGCTATTGCTGGGTTAGCTGCCTGCCAGCAATGCTATCAAGTGGCCTAAGACTTTAATATATTCCCAACAGAGACTGGTTTCTCTGATGTATACCACAAACATGTATACCACACATAGGGCCCACCACATAAAAACGGGCCCGAAATGTACACCAGAATTAAGTCCCCCACCACCACCAAAATAGTTTATCCATTGCACAGGAAGAAACATTTCTCTACTAGTAAGTCACTGACAAGAAAATGTTAGGATGTTACAGACCTCAAGCTAAGAGAAGCCTCCTATGATATAGATCATTGGCCCTCAATGTTCTCACAACTCCTTCTAATGATTCTGAACAGCTTGAACAAGTAGTCTCTGTTCTCTCATAACATGATGATAACTCAAATGTTATTTTCCARATAAGGTCTATAAACTTTTGGCAAATGGAAAGAGCACAGTCTATGGCCTTTGATGTGCTTGTTCCAGTGATCTAACCCAAACCATCGTCCAAACCTGTCACGTTAATTGGTAGTACGAAAGCAAAGTTAGACTCTGAATTTGTTTGGCAAGCGTTTGTGGAAAGATCATCAGTGTTTTATATTGCAATGGCATASACATTGAGAATAGATAGACAAATGTCATTGAACTTTTCTCACAGGCCTATAATGGGAGATCTAAGCCCATGGTCCATTGATAAAAGACAATGTTTGGCATAAGTGGCCTATATAATAAAACTCTTGTGCTTGTCAAATTAATGCATCCAGTACATTTCAGCGAGAAATGTGGTAATACATTTTTTTCAATTKATTTAAATATCAAATAGGCCCATGGTGAGTTTTGTAGGTAGCTAGGGAGAAAACAGCAGRGCTATGGCACTTACATTATCCAAGCTGAGGATGTGAGCAAAGTCAGTTATTTGGTTTCTACAGGCTACTCTGGTTCAGTGGGCCAGTCCGACAGCAGAATCTAGGTGGCCCATTAACCCACTCTTTCAGCTCACCCATATTAGTTTAGGCTTACTGAGCATGAGTCAGCAAGTCCTCGTTAACAGCTTATTCTCCTTGAAGAGAGTTGAAGCATTGGTACCGGGTCGAAATATCACATAATTTTCACATGTACATAAGCTTTTCAAATCACATTAGCAACGGGAATGTCACGAGCTGAGAGAGGGTTCGGGTGACATTCTTGCTTCGCAGCTCAAATGTACCATATATGTTAGCTATTAAAAATATTGCCTAGTCAGACCATTATTATGGTTCCAGCTGGCTGATAGGCATTATTGGGTAGGTAATGTTAAGCGTAGCAGAGAATCTTTGACCAACCTTTCATTGGCAAGATATTTCCTTAATTCAACACATATCTTCTAAACTTCTAGTTGCAGGGGTTCTTAATTAAATAAAAAATTGCTCCATGAAGTAATCCAGAATGAGAGGCGAAGCGAGAGGGATAACTCGGTCTACTCCAGCAGGTGTGGTTTAAAAAAAAAAAGGTTTTGTTTGGAAGTCAATGAAAGGGTTGAATTTGGTCAACAAACATGTTTATGGCTTATTTGTTAGGTGAGGTTCATTTGATKGAATATATTGTAATGCTAAGGTTGTTAGGAGTGTTCTGATTTAAGTAGGACACGTGGCATTCTGGAAACTTTGCGAAAAWACACTTTATATCGGAGTTGTCTCTGTTAGTGCTAATCGGGACGTACTGACCATAAACCCCAGCCCTTACCTAACCAATTTAATATGTTGACTTCAAAGAAGGGGGGGCATCCCAAAGATCCCAGATAGCAAGGACCGTTGTGGTTGTTCATACACGTATCTGCCCTCTCATTGGCTAGAATGGTTCCCCTGACCTGGCCTCCTCCTGGCTGCCTTCCATTTTTGAATATATTTATTTTGATTGTTAGAGCAAAATCTTCTCTCATTGGGCAGATTTGATTATGCTGAGCCAGGTAGCACTGGTCTATGGCTGTGACATGAACGGGGAAAAGCGGTTAGGGAGGAGCGCCCTTCTCAAATCGAACAGTAATCTGCTCCGCTCAGTCATGTTGTCAACAAGGCAGCATGCTGCATCATCCAGAAACATACAACATCTCTTTTCCATAAAATATATGTTTAACTTTTCTTACTAGTTTTCATTGGGAAGGCAGATAAGGCATTTCTATCYAACACAATCACTTTTGCATGTGACAACAGAAACCAACTCATTACTCCACGTGTTTAAGTACGTCACTTTTGTTTTGAGCCGTGGCCTTTGAACGGGGCACCTGGCTCACGCCGGTGGGTAGCCCGGTTCCAAAACGAATGCAATCAACTTTCACCTGGTGAAAAACCCGGGTCGTGTGCCAGATCAATCGAATCCCCTCAATTTTTGAGACAGGTGGGTGTCCTCCCCAAAGTGCTGCATGTTATGATGACACTCACCTGTCTAGATCAATGATAAGATTTGAAATACACAAGGCATTCATATTATACAGAGCTAGGTAGCAAGCTAAACAAAATGTCTGCGTRCTCCTCACATATTAAATTAGCTAGCTAGTTAGCTGAATGCTAACATCAGCCAAAGTTATCTGAACCATAACGTTAGCTAGATTGCTTTTCAGCCTACCTTGGAACAAACCATATCATGCAAATCATTCGCTCAATGAAAAAAAGCAAATTGCGACTGAAAAAGTKGTTAATTCATTGGGCAGTTGATGCTTGCATTCCTGCTCGCTTTTGCATTGAAATAAATTCCATTGTTCTGAGATTCCCTTAAAGCTAAAGCGTCAATTTCAGAGTAACCGGCTTCTACTGCAATTTCAGATAAAAACTCAATAAAACAAGTCTCTAATATAAGGAAAATGTCTCTACATTTCAGCTGTTTCAAAAACATTGCTCTGCAATTACGATTTTTACTATAGGACGGTTGGGCTCAACAAGAACATTCTGTTTACACTGCCCTGCTTGGGGGATAAATGTCGGGCGAGGGACGTGCAGGACCTCCGGAGGTGGCGGTCGAGACGTGGCAAGTTCGCAAGTTTACACTTCAGTAAAAGGATATATATTKTCTGGATTTTTTCCCGATACCTCTCAAGAATTTCCTTCAACTCTCGTCAATGTYAAAAGGACCAAAGACTGAGCTGATCTCATAAAGCCTGCACTTAGACAGGCAATGCAATTCTGATATTTTTTCCACTAATTGATCTTTTGACCAATCACATCAGAACTTTTCACATCAGATCTTTTTCAGAGCTGATAAGATTGGTCAAAAGACCAATTAGTGAAAGAATATCAGAATTGGGCTGCATGTCTAAATGCAACCATATATAATTATTCTTGCTATTTAAGGTAGCCTACTGATTGGCACACTGATTACAGCTGAGGAAATATCAGTGAATGGGTATGAAAGTTGCTCACTAGCTCAGTTCCCATCCAATTTGCGACAGATTTTCATGCAAATATAATAGATCTACATTTTTTTTAAATTGCATTTCCCAACCAAAGGTGTGTTTCCATCAGATTGGGTGGGTTCGACATTGCAGCCGACTTAAAAGGCGAACTGATCTACAAATCACCTTGCATCATAAATAACTACTCAATATTATTTGTAGATCAGTCAGTCTGTCACAATTTACCCATGATACATCACGGTTTTGATGCTCTCGAACACTGACTTTGTTGTGCGTGATGATGTAGTGGACATAAAAAAATACTTTTGCACTTAAGGATGCACTCAAACTTTTGTATAATTTCAGCCAGTAGTTTTGAAAGTGATGCTCACTGTTTTTTGTGTATTACGTTATCCAATTGTGTACTTTGCCATCCATTTCGTGTGAATTTTGCAATTCGTACGATATCATACATTTTTTGCCATTTGTGTGATATGATGACTATAAGGTTAAAGTGCCGCTGGATATGGTATTGGAGTGCCATTAGGAGGCACTCTTTCCTCTGGTCTAAAAAAAATATCCCAATGTCCCAGGGCAGTGATTGGGTACATTGCCTTGTGTAGGGGGCCGTCTTTCYGATGGGGAGTTAAACAGATGTCTTGACTCTCTGTGGTCACAAAATGTATTGTAAGAGTAGGGGTGTAGGGGTTAACCCCGGTGTCTTGACTAAATTCCCAATCTGACACTCATACCATCATAGCCACTTAATCTCCCCAGCTTCCAATTGGCTCATTCCTCCTTTCCCCTGTAATTGTTCCCCAGGTCGTTGCTGTAAATGAGAATGTGTTCTCAGTCAACTTATCTGGTAAAGTAAGGGTAAATTAAAAATGACATCAAGCTTGTGACTCTATAAACTTGTTGGATGCAATTGCTGTTTTGGTTGTGTTTCAGATTATTTTGTGCCCAATTGAAATGAATGATAAGTAATGTATTGTGTCATTTTGGATTAACTTTTATTGTAAATAAGAATATAATATATTTCTAAACAGTTCTACATTAATGTGGATGCTACCATGAATACGGATAGTCCTGAACGAATCGTGAATAAGGATGAGCGAGAAAGTTACAGACGCACAAATATCATACCCCCAAGACATTCTAACCTCTCACCATTACAATAACAGGGGAGGTTAGCATACCCCCAAGACATGCTAACCTCTCACCATTACAATAACAGGGGAGGTTAGCATTTTATATCATACCCCCAAGACGTGCTAACCTCTCACCATTACAATAACAGGGGAGGTTAGCATTTTATATCATACCCACCGAGACATTCTAACTCTCCCCATTACAAAATAACAGGGGAGGTTGAGATTTTATATCATACCCCCAAGACATGCTAACCTCTCACCATTACAATAACAGGGGAGGTATGATATTTGTGCGTCTGTAATGTTTTCACTCATAATTATTCACAATTCATTCAGGATTATCCATAATCATTGTAGCACAGAAGTCTTTAAAAACATTTTATTCTTATTTACAATAAAAGTGACTCCAAAATGTGTGTATCCCGGAGTGCATATTTAAATTTTAATTTCCCCAAATAAAAAACATGAGCTTAATTCCACTCTACCAATAGTTTTGTCACAAAAACTGTTGGTAGAGTAGTTTACATGCTAGCAAACGACAGCCGCTAGTGAGCGGTATTTACCTATCTTTTGACGATTTCACTATCGTCTGGAAGTAATATGCCCAGCCGGTAATTAATTTGTGTTCCCTGCCGACCAGCTCGTACATAAAACATCCCACATTCGGGCTGCAAAGGCATCGGTTTCCTCCTTAACTTGATTTAATGGGGGGCTGAAAAATACCAWTTTTTTRAWWWWWTTTTAATATGCATACTCTCTTAATAAAACAAGATGTTTCACCACCATGCTAGAGTGGTGAAAGAGAATGCTGCTAGAGAATGCTGCTTCCATTATTTGCTTCCGGAATTCAACCAATCAGGGTTTTTTATACCTGGTCTGATTGTTTCAAAATAAAAGTTGCGCTTACTGAACAAGTAATTTTTCATGACGTATTGGATTGTTGGCATGAACTCGTTTACAGAACATTAATCACAGTTTGAATGCGATAGATAAAGCATTTATGAAGTTAAAACACAATTTAGAATACAATACATGTATTTTTCACKCCAGATACAATATGCAATTAATGTAATGATTGTTTTGTTTACAGATTTCTTAAATTGCATGTTCATAAACTTGTGCAATCTGAAAAGTTTAATTAATAGTCAATAAATAATGAATACCAATAAAAGCATTGGCTCATTAACATCTGCCATAGTCTTGAAATGGGCCCAATCTCAGTGCTTTGACTTTGAGATGTGTTGTTTTAGTTGTGCTTTCACTAACTCTKCTCTCTGTTCTATCCCACTACCCAGGCGCACAGAGCATCTGACTGGCATTGCTTTCTGCCTGGATTCAGCCCACTGTCTCCAGTTATTGATTCAGTGGAACATGTGACCTGTCTTCTCTTCTGTAAATGTCTCACCTTCTTATCCATAATATTGAACTACCACAAGTTACACCTGACGCCAACGGAGATGGTGGCCTCGCGACTAGCTCTTATGAAACTTTGCGSTATTTCGTTTTTTTATGTATTATTTTTTACATTATTAGCTCATGAAATGTTTTGTGTCGTTACATACAGCCGGTAAAAAATATTGTATATCAGAGCGGCGGTAACTTATCAGAACTACCAGCATTACGACCAGGAGTACGACTTCCCATGAAGCAGATCCTTTGTTCGCTCTCCTCAGGGCAATTGAACTGATTCCAGAGGCCGACCCAAAACATTGCCAGTGGAGGACAGGCACTCGGAGCGGCTTGCTGGTTCGACTTAGGAGGCGTGCACACTACCCAACGCTTCCGAGTATATTACTTGCTCAGTCTTTGGARAACAAAGTTGATGAGCTCAGGGCAAGGATTTATTTCCAGAGAGACATCAGGGCCTGTAACATACTTTGTTTCACCGAAACGTGACTCTATCTGTATATTCTGTCAAAATCGGTCCAGCCAGAGGGATTCTCAGTTCATCGCGCAGACAGGAATAAATATCTCACCTGGAAGCAGAAGGGCAGAGGTGTGTGTTTCATGATTTACGACTCATGGTGTAATTGTAGTAACATACAGGAACTCAAGTCTTTCTTTTCATTCAACCTAGAATACCTCACAATCACAATATTATCTCCCAAGAGAATTCTCCTCGTTCATAGCCACGGCCGTTTATATCCCCCCTCAAGCCTATACCACGACGGCTCTTTAAGAACTCGACTGGACTTTATGCAAACTGGAAACCACATATCCTGATGCTGCATTTATTGTAGCTGGGGATTTTAACAAAGCAAATTTGAGAACTAGGCTGCCGAAGTTCTATCAAATCAAATCAAATCAAACTTTATTTGTCACATCCGCCGAATACAACAAGTGTAGATCTTACCATGAACTTCTTACTTACAAGCCCTTAACCAACAGTGCAGTTCAAGAAGACTTAAGAAAATATTTACCAAATAACTAAAGTTTAAAATAAAAAAGCTTATTCATCATTCATAATTAATTAATCATTAACGTTTGCTTCATTCATGTGACCCACCAATACTGGGTCATGCATGTGACAGACCAATACCTCACGAGGCTTCTTCTCTCAAAACTGAGATCTTGAAACTGAGATATCTTTCATTCTCAAAACAAGGGTCTGGGCGTACTGCCAAATTGCAGATACTGAMWGTGAGGATTCGTTAAATCAGTCACTTGCATGAACACAGAAATTGGTTATTAGAAAAGCACAAACATAGAACACAGAAATTGGTTATTAGAAAAGCACAAACACAATAATGTCCATCACATTCCCTCCTCTTATCACTCAATCTGTGATAATCACAATTACATTTATTGCAAGCATTTAGATGTTAGATTCTATATCAAAATACGTCATTATAATAAATCATAATAAAGGTCATACTTCTATTAACGGGAGTGAATCTGATTTCATTCATAATCGGCATAATAAAGCTAAAATCTACAATCAAAGTAGTAAGTAATAACTAAACAAAATCAACACTTAAAACCACAGACACTTTCAAACCCTTCATTCTGGGTTGTACAAGCATTCTGGGTTGTACTTGTAAAACCATTGCAGTAGAATGTTTTAACTTAAGACCTTCAATTCATACAGTTATACATATGCTTCATTACACAATTTCATTTATGGTTTCTGGTAATGACATTTCAGATGGAGCTTTTGCTGCGAGTGGCATGTTAATGACAGATCGGCATCTCAATGCATTCTTAGT
>NC_036851.1:3324426-3328582 GCF_002910315.2 Salvelinus sp. IW2-2015 | reverse complement strand
TCTAGTCTAAATTACTATAAATGTTGCAGTGTACCGATGTCCATAATCAACCTGATACTCCAAATAAACAATTTTGGATAATCCTAATTAATTACAGGCACGGTTTACCACCCCCTCTCTCCCAGCACTCATTCTTCTGCGTTTCAGTTTGTCCTCCCAATGGCACATGTTCAAAGTGGATGGCCCTTGATAATGTCTCTCACGTGCAACTGTCCTTTACAGTCATTATGTCTTTCTCCAATGTCCCCACAGTACACCAGCAGCAGAGAGACTTTGGACGGGATCTCTCTCCATGCTCACTCCACGTGGACTCATGTCGCACTCCTGAGAAAGAAAAAGGCATGAGAGAAAAAGCAGTTGATAGCTTCGACTGGATGCTCTGACAGATTGCTGGCTCAGACTCAGGTTCAGGTGGGTTTCAGGTGGTGAAGGACCATAGTAAACGCCATTGTCGCCATTACTTCAGCTCGTTGGGGGGGGGGGGTTGAGGTCACACTGTTCTTGGTCAAATTATCCCTTCCATACAAATTATTCACTGTATGACAAATTAATACTACTACCAATATTATTAATACAGATTTCTAAAACAAATTTCAAAAAGAATAACAACACACAGTTGAAACTATTTTTTTTTCTCCAAATTGACTTTAACTCCCCTATCATCTGACGATCTCACTGCAGAGTTACAGGTCAGGGATTTAGAGGCTAATCTTTAGGGAGAAATCCCAACCATCCAGCAGACCAATCTGATGAGATTTGTTATTGAAGCAAGACAAAAACAAAGAAAAGAAAACAACAACAGCAATACAACTCTATCACTCGAGGTGGGGATAACTTCAATTCATTTGGAGTAACTGTCAACCATTACCAACATCAATTTATTCCTTTTATAGTCAGGCATGTGAACAAAATCTATTTGCACATTTGGGATCATTGCTGGAGGAAACCTGGCACCATCCCTACGTGAAGCATGTGGTGCAGCATCATGCTGTGGGATGTTTTTCAGCGGCAGGGACTGGAGGACTAGTCAGGATCGAGAGAAAGATGAACGGAGCAAAGTATAGAGAGATCCTTGATGAAACCAGCTCAAGAGCGATCAGGACCTCAGACTGAGTGAAGGTTCACTTCCAACAGGACAACCCTAAGCACACAGCCAAGACAATGCAAGAGTGGCTTCAGGACAAATCTCTGAATGTCCTTGAGTGCTCAGCCAGAGTCCTGACACTCTCACCCACACATAACCACCATACACTGCTGCTACTATTATATTTATCCTGCTGCTCACCACATTACACCTGATTTATGCATATACAGTTGAAGTTGGAAGTTACATACACCTTAGCCAAATACATTTCAACTCCGTTATTCACAATTCCTGACATTAATCCTAGTAAAAATTCCCTGTCTTAGGTCAGTTAGGATCACCACTTTATTTTAAGAATGTTGTGTCAGAATAATAGTAGAGAGAATGATTTATTTAAGCTTTTATTTCTTTCATCACATTCCCAGTGGGTCAGAAATTTACATACACTCAATTAGTATTGGTAGTCTTGCATTTAAATTGTTTAACTTGGGTCAAACGTTTCGGGTAGCCTTCCACAAGCTTCCCACAATACGTTGGGTGAATTTTGGCCCATTCCTCCTGACAGAGTGGTGTAACTGAGTCAGGTTTGTAGGCCTCCTTGCTCTCAAACTCTTTTTCAGTTCTGCCAACAAATTTCTATGGGATTGAGGTCAGGGCTTTGTGATGGCCACTCCAAACCTTGAATTTGTTGTCCTAAGCCATTTTGCCACAACTTTGGAAGTATGCTTTGGGTCATTGTCCATTTGGAAGACCCATTTGCGACCAAGCTTGAACTTCCTGACTGATGTCTTGAGATGTTGCTTCAATATATCCACACAATATTCCTGCCTCATGATGCCATCTATTTTGTGAAGTGCACCAGTCCCTCCTGCAGCAAAGCACCCCCACAACATGATGCTGCCACCTCGTGCTTCACGGTTGGGATGGTGTTCTTCGGCTTGCAAGCCTCAAAAAGTATGATCTTTGTCCCCATGTGCAGTTACAAAAGAAGCAGTGGCTTCTTCCTTGCTGAGTGACCTTTCCGGTTAAGTGATATAGGACTCGTTTTACTGTGGATATAGATCCTTTTGTACCCGTTTCCTCAGAACACGTCTCCTTCCTGAGCGATATGAGGCTGCGTGGTCCCATGGTGTTTATACTTGCATACTATTGTTTGAACAGATGAACGTGTACTTCAGGTTTGGAATTCTCCAAAGGATGAACCGACTTGTGGAGGTCTACCATTTTTTCTGAGGTCTTGCGATTTCTTTTGATCCATGATGTCAAGCAAAGAGGCACTGAGTTAGGTAGGCTTGAAATACATCCACAGGTACACTCCAATTGACTCAAATTATGTCAATTAGCCTATCAGAAGCTTCTAAAGCTATGACGTAATTTTCTGTAATTTTCCAAGCTGTTAAAAGCACAGTCAATTTAGTGTATGGGAATTTCTGACCCACTGGAATTTTGATATAGTGAATTATAAGTGAAATAATCTGTCTGTAAACAATTGTTGGAAAAATTACTTGTGTCATGCACATAGTAGATGTCCTAACCTACTTGCCAAACTATAGTTTGTTAACAGAAATGTGTGGAGTGGTTGAAAAACGAGTTTTAATGACTGCAGCTTAAGTGTATGTAATCTTCCGACTCAACTGTACCTCATCTATCACCGGTTTACTACTATCGTTATTGATATTGTCTTGTACATGATGTATATTATTTTGTTCTTAACTGGCATATACACTCTTTATCTTCTGTTAACTTCCTGACTGATGTCTTGAGATGTTGCTTCAATATATCCACACAATATTCCTGCCTCATGATGCCATCTATTTTGTGAAGTGCACCAGTCCCTCCTGCAGCAAAGCACCCCCACAACATGATGCTGCCACCCTCGTGCTTCACGGTTGGGATGGTGTTCTTCGGCTTGCAAGCCTCAATCTTTTTCCACCAAACATAACGGTCATAATTTGGCCATAATGGTCATTATGGCCAAACAGTTCTGTTCTTGTTTCATCAGACCAGAGGACATTTCTCCAAAAAGTATGATCTTTGTCCCCATGTGCAGTTATAAAAGAAGCAGTGGCTTCTTCCTTGCTTAGTGACCTTTCAGGTTAAGTTGATATAGGACTCGTTTTACTGTGGATATAGATACTTTTGTACCCGTTTCCTCAGAACATGTCTCCTTCCTGAGCGATATGACGGCTGCGTGGTCCCATGGTGTTTATACTTGCATACTATTGTTTGAACAGATGAACGTGGGGTTTGGAAATTGCTCAAAAGGATGAACCGGACTGAGTTTGAAGGTAGGCCTTGAAATACATCCACAGGTACACCTCCAATTGACTCAAATTATGTCAATTAGCCTATCAGAAGCTTCTAAAGCTATGACGTAATTTTCTGTAATTTTCCAAGCTGTTTAAAAGCACAGTCAATTTAGTGTATGTGAATTTCTGACCCACTGGAATTTTGATATAGTGAATTATAAGTGAAATAATCTGTCTGTAAACAATTGTTGGAAAAATTACTTGTGTCATGCACATAGTAGATGTCCTAACCTACTTGCCAAAACTATAGTTTGTTAACAAGAAATGTGTGGAGTGGTTGAAAAACGAGTTTTAATGACTGCAGCTTAAGTGTATGTAATCTTCCGACTTCAACTGTACCTCATCTATCACCGGTTTTACTACTATCGTTATTGATATTGTTCTTGTACATGATGTATATTATTTTGTTCTTAACTGGCATATACACTCTTTATCTTCTGTTTTTTTTATATTGATACTTTTATATTGACACTTATATTGACTTATATTATATTGATACTACTTCCGGCGCCGACAGAGATGGCCGCCTCGCTTCGCGTTCCTAGGAAACTATGCAGTATTTAGTTTTTTTACGTGTTATTTCTTACATTGGTACCCCAGGTAATCTTAGGTTTCATTACATACAGTCGGGAGGAACTACTGAATATGAGAGCAACGTCAACGTCAACGTCAACCATCATTACGACCAGGAATATGACTCTCCCGAAGCGGATCCTGTGTTTTGCCTTCCACCCAGGACAATGGATCGGATCCCAGCCGGCGA